>NW_011488621.1:1408756-1425482 GCF_000754665.1 Bison bison bison
TGCAGTGATTTTGGAGCCCCAAAAAATAAAGTCTGACATTGTTTCCACTGTTTCCCCATCTATTTCTCATGAAGTGGTGGGACCGGATGCCATGATCTTCGTTTTCTGAATGTTGAGTTTTAAGCCAACTTTTTCACTCTCCACTTTCACTTTCATCAAGAGGCTTTTGAGTTCCTCTTCACTTTCTGCCATAAGGGTGGTATTCTGCATATCTGAGGTTATTGATATTTCTCCTGGCAATCTTGATTCCAGCTTGTGTTTCTTCCAGAATAGTCCATCAGTAATGAACAATGCAATAACTGAGATTAAACACATCTACCAACAGTAGAATAACTGAAGCAGAAGAAAGGATAAGTAAGGTGGAAGATAGAATGGTGGAAATAAATGAAGCAGAGCTGAAAAAAGAAAAGAATAAAAAGAAGTGAAGACAGCCTCAGAGACCTCTGTAACAAAGTTAAATGCCCCAACATTTGAATCCTAGGAGTTCCAGAAGTAGAAGACAAAAGGAAAGGGTATGAGAAAATACTTGAGGAGATAATAGTCCAAAACATCTCTAAAATGGGGAAAATAACCACTCAAGTCCAAGAAGCCCAGAGAGTCTCAAACAGGATAAACCCAAGGTGAAATACACCAAAACACATATTGATCAAACTAACAAAAATTAGACACAAAGAGCATATATTAAAAGCAGCTAGGTAAAAGCAACAAATAACATACAAACGGATCTCCATAAGGATAATAGCTGATAGAAGCTCTTCAGGCCAGAAGGGAATGTCAGGATATACTTACAGTGATGGAAGAGAAAAACCTACAGCCAAGACTACATTACCCAGCAAAGATCTCATTCATATTTGAAGGAGAAATCAAATACTTTACAGACAAGCAAAAGCTGAGAGAATTCAGCACCACCGACCAGCTCTTCAACAAATGCTAAAGGGTCTTCTCTAGACAAGTAAAACAGAAATGGTTTATAAAAATGAACCCCAAACAATAAAGTAAATGGTAACAGGATTATACTTATCAATAATTATCTTAAACATAAATGGCTTAAATGCTCCAACCAAAAGACAAAGACTGGCCAAATGGATACAAAAACAAAACCCCTATATATGCTGTCTACAAGGGACCCACCTCAAACCTAGGGACACATACCGACTGAAAGTGAGGGTCTGGAAAAAGATATTTCATTCAAATGGAGACCAAACAAAACTGGGAGTAGCAATATTCATCAGATAAAATAGACTTTAAAGACCCCTATAAGACACAAAGAAGGACCCTACATAATAATCAAAGGATTAATGCAATAAGAAGTTTTAACTATTATAAATATATCACCAACTTGATGGACATGAGTTTGAGCAAGTTCCAGGAGTTGGTGATAGATAAGGAAGCCTGGCATGCTGCAGTCAATGGAATCACAAAGAGTTAGACATGACTAAGCAATTGAACTGAATTGATGCACCCAACGTAGGAGCACCTCAATAAATAAGGCAAATGCTAACAAGGGGAACTTGAAAAGGGAACTTAACAGCAACACAATATTAGTGGGAGACTTTAATACCCCATTCACACCAATGGACAGATCAACCAGACAGAAAATTAACAGGGAAACACAAGCTTTAAGTAACACATTGGACCAGTTAGACCTAATTTATATCTGCAAGGCATTTCAACCAGAAACAAGGGATTTCACCTTTTTCTCAAATGCACATGGAACATTCTTTGAACACATGCACAGGATAGATCACATACTGGACACAAATCTAGACTTGGTAAATTTAAAATAATTGGAATCATTTCAAGCATTTTTTTGATCACAGTGTTGTAAGATTACATATCAACTACAGGAAAAAAATTATGAAAAACATAAACATATGGAGGCTAAACAACATACTTCTGAATAACCAACAGATCACTGAAGAAATCAAAAAGGAATCAAAATATGCATAGAAACAAATGATAATCAAAACACAATAACCCAAAACTTATGAGGTTCAGTAAAAGCAGTGCTAAGAGAGAAGTTCGTAGCAATACAAGCCTACCTCATATAAATAACCTAGTTTACACCTAAAGCAACTAGAAAGAGAAGAACAACAACAACAACAAAACCAAAGTTAATAGAAGGAAAGACATCATAAAAATCAGAGAAATAAATGAAAAAGAAATGAAGGCGAGTATAGCAAAATTCAACAAAACTAAAAGTTTGTTCCTTGAGAAGATTAAAAAAAAATAGACAAACTGTTAGCCAAACTCATAAGAAAAGAGAGGGGGAAGGCTCAAATAGATAAAATTAGAAATGAAAATGGAGAAATCACAACAGACGACACAGAAATACAAATGATCATAAGAGGTTACAATGAGCAGCTATATGCCAACAAAATGGACAATTTGGAAGAAATGGACAAATTCTTAGAAAATTACAACTTCCAAAACTGAACCAGGAAGAAACAGAAAATTTGAACAGACCAATCTCAAGCACAGAAATTGAAACTGTAATCAAAAATCTTCCAGCAAACAAAAGTCCAGGACCAGATGGCTTCACAGGTGAATTCTGCTGTAAATGTAGAGAAGAGATAACACATATCCTACTCAAACTCTTACAGAAAATTGCAGAGGAAGGAAAATTCCCAAACTCATCCTACAAGACACTATCACCTTGATACCAAAACCAGACAAAGATGCAACAACAGCAAAAAAAAAAAGAAAAGAAAACTACAGGCCAATATCACTAATGAACATAGATGCAAAAATCCTCAACAAAATTCTAGCAAACAGAACCCAACAACATATTAAAAAGATCATACATCATGATCAAATGGGCTTTATTCCAGGGATGCAAGGATTCTTCAATATTCACGAGTCAATCAATGTGATATACCATATTGACAAATTGAAAGATTAAAAACCATATGATTATCTTCATAAGTGTAGAGAAAACCTTTGACAAAGTTCAACACTCATTTATGATAAGAACTCTCCAAAAAGTAGGCATAGAAAGAACATACCACAACATAATAAAAACCGTATACCACAAACCCACAGCAAACATTATCCTCAATGGCAAAAAGGTGAAAGCATTCCCTATAAAATCAGGAACAAGACAAAGGCGCCCACTCTCACCACTACTATTCAACATAGTTTTGGAAGCTCTAGCCACAGCAATCAGAAAATAATAAGAAATAAAAGGAATCCAGATTGGAAAAGAAGAAGTAAAGCTCATTGCTTGCAGATGGCATGATCCTCTGCATAGAAAACCCTAAAGATGCCACCAGAAAATTATTAGAGATAATCAATGAATATAGTAAAGTTGCAGTATATAAAATTAATACACTGAAATCCCTTGTATTCCTATACACTAACAATGAAAAATGAGAAAGAGAAACCAAGGAAACAGTCCCATTCAACACTACAACTAAAAAAGCAAAATACTTAGGAATAAATTTACCTAAAGAAACAAAAGACCTGTATATCAAAAACTATAAAACACTGATGAAAGAAATCAAAGATGACATAAATAGATAAATATACCATGTTCATGGATTGGGAGAATCAATATAGTGAAAAAAAATTATACTATCTAAAGCAATCTATAGATTCAGTGCAATCCTTATCAAACTATCAATGGTATTTTTCACAGAACTAGGACAAATAATTTCAGTTTGACTGCAAGGAGATCCAACCAATCCATTCTGAAGATCAGCCCTGGGATGTCTTTGGAAGGAATGGTGCTAAAGCTGAAACTCCAGTACTTTGGCCACCTCATGCGAAGAGTTGACTCATTGGAAAAGACTCTGATGCTGGGAGGGATTGGGGGCAAGAGGAGAAGGGGATGACAGAGGATGAAATGGCTGGACGGCATCACTGACTCGATGGACGTGAGTCTGGGTGAACTCCAGGAGTTGGTGATGGACAGGGAGGCCTGGCGTGCTGTGATTCATGGGGTCACAAAGAGTCGGACACGACTGAGAGACTGAACTGAACTGAAGTGATGGAAACCCAAAAGACCTTGAATAGCCAAAGCAATGTTGAGAAAAAAGAATAGAACTGGAGGAATCAACCTTCCTATCTTCAGACTATATGTCAAAGCTACAGTCATCAAGAGAGTATGGTACTGTGTAAAGACAGAAATGTAGAACAATGGAACAAAATAGAAAGTCCAGAGATAAATCCACACACCTAGTGACACCTTAGCTTTGACAAAGGAGGCAAAAATATATAATGGAAAAAAGACAGTGTCTTCAACAAGTGGTGCTGGGAAAACGGGTCAACTGTGTAAGAGAATGAGGCCAGAACACTTTCTAACACCATACACAAAAACAAATTCAAAATGGATCAAAGACCTATATGTAAGACCAGAAACTATAAAACTCTTAGAGGAAAACATAGGCAGAACACTCTCGGATGTAAATCACAGCAAGATCCTCTATGACTCATCTCCTACAGTAATGGAAATAAAACCAAAAATAAACAAATGGGACCTGATTAAACTTCAAAGCTCTTGCACAATGAAGGAAACTATAAGCAAGGTAAAAAGGCAGCCTTCAGAATGGGAGAAAATAACAGCAACTGAAACAACTGACACAGAATTAAGCTTCAAGATATACAGGCAGCTCATGCAGCTCAATACCAGGAAAACAAACAACCCAATCAAAAAGGGAGCAAAAGACCCAAGTAGACATTTCTCCAAAGAAGACATATACATGGCTAACAAACACATGAGAAGATACTCAACATCATTCTTTATTGCTGCTGCTAAGTCACTTCAGTCGTGTCCGACTCTGCGCGGCCCCATAGATGGCAGCCCACCAGGCTCCCCCGTCCCTGGGATTCTCCAGGCAAGAACACCGGAGTGGGTTGCCATTTCCCACGAAAGTGAAAAGTGAAAGTGAAGTCGCTCAGTCGTGTCCAACTCTCAGCAACCCCATGGACTGGAGCCTACCAGGCTCCTCCATCCATGGAATTTTCCAGGCAAGAGTATTGGAGTGGGTTGCCATTTCCTTTTCCAGAGGATATTCCCGACCTATGACTTGAACTCTCCCACATTGTAGGCAGACACTCATCTGAGCTACCAGGGAAGTCCGTCAGTCAGAATGGCCATCATCAAAAAGTCCACAGACAAAAAATACTGGAGAGGGTGTGGAGAGAATGGAACCCTCTTACACTGTTGGTGGGAATGCAAACTGGTACAGCCACTATAGAGAAGAGTGTGGAAATTCCTTAAAAAACTGAGAATAGAACTGCCATATGACCCAGCAATCCCACTGCTGGTCATGCATTCCGAGGAAACCAGTGTTGAAAGTGGTGCATGTACCCCAGTGTTCACTGCAGCACTATTTACAATAGCTAGGACATGGAAGCAACCTAGATGGCCATCGGCGGAAGACTGGATAAGAAAGTTGTGGTATATATACATAGTGAAATATTATTCAGCTATAGAAAGGAATGTATTTGAGTCAGTTCTAATGAGGTGGATGAACCTGGAGCCTATTATACAGAGTGAAGTAAATCAGAAAGAGACAGACAAATACTGTATATTAATACATATATACGGATTTAGAAAGACGGTAATGATGATCCTACATGCAGGGCAGCAAAGGAGATACAGATGTAAAGAAGAGACTTTTGGACTCTAGGAGAAGGTGAGAGTGGGATGATTTAAGAGGATAGCAATGAAACATGTACATTACCATATGTAAAGCAGATGACCAGTGCAAACTGGATGCAGGAAGCAGGGCACGAATGCCAGCGCTCTGGGACAAACCAGAGGGCGAGGCTGGGGAGGGAGGTAGGAGAGGGGTTCAGGATGGGGGGACACATGTATCCCTGTGACTGATTCATGTTGATGTATGGCAAAACCATCACAATACAGTAATTATCCTCCAATTTAAATAAATTAATTAATTTTTTAAAAGTCATTTGGCTTTTGGTTTGAAATCCATTTATACTGGGGAAGGGGAGGGAAGAAGAAAGGTTGGAGATTCAAGACATTCCTAATATTTCTCAGAATCATATGGTGCAGATCTTTTGGCTTTTAAGGTTGTTCAGAGCCAAATTAAGAAGACCCCTGATGAGGTCTTATTTTTTCAATTCAGTACATCATTTCTCCTTACTAGGAGCACTTTGATGGAAACCAGCATCGCTTTAACAAATTTTTAAAGAGGATCATATATCTGATTTTTAAATGGTTACTGACAGTTCTTCTGAACATTTTGTTTCATGACTGTTATTTCATCACAAAGGTATATCTTCAAAATCTGAAGAAAAAATAAAAAAGATCTCAAGTTCAATTGTCTCCTCTACTATATCATCGACTTAATGGACATGAATCTGAGCAAACTCTAGGAGATGGTGAAGGATAGAGAAGCCTGTTGTGCTGCAGTCCATGGGGTCGCAAAGGGTCGGATGCAACTGAGTGGCTGAGCAACAACAACCACGTGAAAAAATACTCAAAACCTGTATCCTGTTGGTTGTTAGAGAGCAAGTGTGACACAAATTCTTTTCCTTTTCTGACTGTGATGTAACCTTACCACTACTGCATTCAAGTAAAGCTCCAAAGGCCCTCTCTGCTTCTAGACTTAATGGATGAATTTAACAATGCAGTCTGCTGTCCTGGTGTTTCCTGGTTGCTCAGGGCTCGTCATTAGCAGCTCATTAGGCAACTCAGTAGGAGATGTTAATAAGCAGAGAGAGTTGAAGAGTGCTACCCAGAGGGAGCAGGGATTCTGTGCCTGCTAGGATTCTGGAAGACAAACAAAGAAGTTGGGAAGCACTTATTTTCCCTGTTGGAGAATCTTTTTCTCCAAAGGACTTGAGTTCAAACAGGGGCCAGACCTTGTCGCCTCCACATGAGAGGCACGGAATCGAAGTGCCCTGAAGATGAATTATGGTTAGAAAAGGGACCAGAGACTTGACTTGCAGTCAGGAAGCCAAAAGGTTTTGTTGCTCTCCATAGTCAAAGGCTATTGATTGCTGCAAGTAAGAGCTCACTGTTCCCTGAAGTTTAAATTTATTCAGTCTTTTGCCCTTTGAGAGTTCCTTGCTGTTAAGAACTATTAAAGTGTTAAGTGCTATGAAATTTAGCACTTGTTTAATGTAAAATGAATTTTTGTGATCAGTCATGGTTGCTCTGATAGGTTGCAAGTCTGCTGTCAAGGGGAAAGTGAGGGACACTTTACCTAATATAGGTTTTATTGAATGGTCACTTTTGAAGAGATCTTAACATGACATACCTTGGCATACTCATCACTGTGTCTTTCCCAACCTAATGGATTGGGTACTGAAATGGCAGAATCTTTTCAAAAATTTCTTTCTTTACATGCAAGAAGCCACCACGGTTGTTTTAAGCTGGAAAAAAATGGGAACAGCAGTACCAGGAAACCAATGTCTCTGGAAGACATAGCATCAGTTATCTTTGCAGTCACTGATATATGTACTACTGTGATGTTAGAGAAGATGGTCGCATGCCTGGGTCTATTCAGTTCTACCTATAATCTCTTTAACAAAAATCTGAGCATTCACAACATAATCAAAGGACACAGAGGCTGTTCGGGGCTCACCCATCGCTGTTTCTAGCATACAGAATAGTAGTTTATCTGAAATGATTTTTTTTCAGATTAAAAAAGTAATACCTAGTGATAGATATCATCAATGTTTTTGAAGACTTTATTTTTTAGAGTAGCTTTAGGTCTATGACAAAATTGAGAGGAAAGTATAGAGATTTTCCATTTATCTCCTATCTATCTCCATTACTATATCACTCACCAGAACAGTTCATTTCTTAAAAATCAAGTATGAACCTGCATTGACACATTATTATCACACACAGTCCATGGTTTACCTATGGATTTACTCTTGGTGTTGTGCAAATTCCATGCCCTTGTACAAATGTGTAATGACATATGCTTATCATTATATTTCTACTGCTGTAAAGGTCTCCTGTGCTCTGCTCACTCATCCTTCTCTGCCCAACGCTTAGGGCTTCCCAGGTGGAACTAGTGGTACAGAACTTGCTTGCCAACATAGGAGACATAAGAGACATGGATTTGATCTCTGGGGGGGGAGATCCCCCTGGAGGAAGGCATGGTAATCCACTCCAGTGTCCTTCCTAGAGAATCCCATGGTAGAGATACATAGCGGGCTACAGTCCATGAGGTTGCAGAGAGTCAGACATGACTGAAGCGACTTAGCATGCATGCCCAACCCTTGGCAACCACTAATCTTTTTATTGCCTCCATAGTTTTTCCTTTTCCAGAATGGCATATGGTAGGTGTCATATAGCCTTCTCGGATTGGCTTCGTTCACTTAATAATATACATTTAAGTTTCCTAAATGTCTTTTCATGATTTGATAGCTCATTTATTTTTAAGTGAAGTGCTAGTGAAAGTCGCTCAGTCATGTCTGACTCTTTGTAACCCCATGAACTATAGAGCCCATGAAATTCTCCAGGCTAGAATACTGGAGTGGGTAGCCTTTCCCTTCTCCAGGGGATCTTCCCAACCCAGGGATTGAACCCAGTTCTGCATTGAGGATTCTTTACCAGCTGACCCACAAGGGAAGCCCAAGGATACTGGAGTGGGTAGCCTATCCCTTCTCCAGCAGATCTTCCTGACCCAGGAATCAAACAGGGATCTCCTGCCTTACAGGCGGATTCTTTACCGACTGAACTATGCTATCAAATAATATTCCATTGTTTGTAAATACCACAGTTTATCCACTTATCTACTGAAGGAAATCTTGATGTCTTCCAAATTTTGGCAATTACAAATACAGCTGCTATAAACATTATTGTGAAGGTTTTTGTGTGAACACATTTTCAACTCCATGGGTGATATGAAATATATACATAAAGGTACATAATCAAATACATTGTTGCTATTAGTATTTTAACAAACTGTTATATGTTAGGTTAATAAAGAGAATATAAATTCTTTATTTTACTTTCACTTATTCCTTTATTGGACTTCCCTCATGGCTCAATTGGTAAAGAATCCACCTGCAATGCAGGAGACCCTAGTTCAATTCCCGGGTTGGGAAGATCCCTTGGAGAAAGGATGGGCTACCCACTCCAGTATTCCTGGGCTTCCCTGGTAGCTCAGCTGGTAAAGAATCCACCTGCAATGCAGGAGACTTGGGTTCTATCCCTGGGTTGGGAAGAACCCCTAGAGAAGGGAAATGCTACCCACTCCAGTATTCTGGCCTGGAGAATTCCATGGACTATATAGTCCATGGGGTCACCAAGAGTCAGACATGACTGAGAAAGTTTCACTTTCATTCCTTTATTGATGCTTTACTTTTTTAATGTAGACATGAGATTTTGACCTATATTATTTTCCTTTTTCCTAACGAATGTGCGTTAACATATCTTGCAAAACAGGCCTGCATTCATGCATGCTAAGTCGCTTCAATTGTATCTGACTCTTTGTGACCCTCTGGACTATAGCTCACCAGGCTCCTCTGGCCATGGGATTCTCCAGGTAAGAATATTGGAGTGGGTTGTCATGTCCTTCTCCAGCGGACCTTCCTGACCCAGGGATCAAACCCACATCTCTTACATCTCCTGCATTGGCAGGCAAGTTCTTTACCACTCTCACCACCTGGGGAGCCTAAGAGCCTACTGGTAACAAATTCCCTCACTTTTGTTTGCCTGAGAAAGGCTTTATTTCTGCCTCACTTTTGAAGAAAAGTTTCACAGGGTAGAGAATTCTAGGTTAATGGATTTTCTTCTCTCCCAATATATTAAATATTTCACTATTCTGAAAAGTCAGATGGAATTCTTTTCTTTGTTTCTCTATAGATAAAACTTTTTCCTCCACTTTGGATTCTTTTAGGCTTTTTTCGTTGTCTTTAATTTTCATATTTTGTAACTGATACACTGAAGTGTAGCTTTTTGGCTGTTATCCTGCTTGCTGTTCTCTTAGTGTCCTGGCAAGAGATGCTAAGAGTTCTGTGGTTTGGTGTCTGACATTAATTTGGAGGACATTCTCAGTCATTGTGATTTAAAATATTTCTTCTATTCCTTTCTCTCGTTCTCCTCCTTCCACTGTTCGCATCATGCATATGTGACCCCTTTTATAGTCGTCCCACATTCCTCAGATGTTCAGTTCTTTTTTCAGTCTTTCTTCTCTTTGCTTTTCTGCTTTCAGGGATTCTATTGATATAAGCTCTAGGTCAGAGATTCTTTTCTCAGACATGTCCAGTCTACTAACAAATTCATTTCTTTTTTGTATTACAGTTTTAATTTATAGCATTTCTTTTCAGTCCTTAATTAGGATTTCCATCTCTCTTCTTTCCTTGTCCATCTGTCTTGCTTATTGCATACTTTATCCATCGGACATCTTTGTGTATTAGTCATAGTTATTTCTAAATGAACAGTCTGATCATTCCAACATCCTTGCCAAATCTGGTTCTAATGCTTGCTTTCTGTCTTCAACTTGTGGTTTTTACTTTTTGGTATGCCTTGTAATTTTCTCTTTTCCTTCCAGTTTTATTGAAATATAATTGGCATACAACACTGCGTAGGGCTTCCTTGATAGCTCAGTTGGTAAAGAATTTGCCTGCAATGCAGGACACCCTGCTCAATTCCTGGGTTGGGAAGATCTGCTGGAGAAAGGATAGGCTACCCACTCCAGTATTCTTGGGCTTCCCTCATGGCTCAGTTGATAAAAAACCCACCTCCACTGGCAATATGGGAGACCTGGGTTTGATCCCTGGGTTGGAAAGATTCCCTGGAGAAGGGGAAGGCTACCCACTCCAGTATTCTGGCCTAGAGAATTCCATGGACTATATAGTTCATGGGGTCACAAATAGTTGGACATGACTGAACACCTTTCACTCACTGCATAAGTTAAAG
The DNA here is from genome assembly GCF_000754665.1 of Bison bison bison. Classification (NCBI taxonomy): domain Eukaryota; kingdom Metazoa; phylum Chordata; class Mammalia; order Artiodactyla; family Bovidae; genus Bison; species Bison bison. The sequence continues at coordinate 1,419,606 of NW_011488621.1, forward strand.
GTGTGCTGCATAATGATTTGACTTACACATATCATGAAATGATTACCACGGTAAGTTTAGTCAACATCCATCATCTCATATGTGTGCTGTGCTTAGTCATTTAGTCATGTCTGACTCTTGTGTGACCCCATGGACTGTAGCCTGCCAGGTTCCTCTGTCCATGGGGATCCCCACTCTGTCCAGGGGGATCTTCCCAACCCAGGGATCAAATTCAGGTCTGCCACATTGCAGGTGGATTCTTTACCATCTGAGCGACCAGGGAAGCCCCATCATCTCACATAGATACAAAATTAAAGAAAAAAATACTTTTCCTTAGGATTTACTCTTTCAGCAATTTTCATGTATAACACATATAAGTGTTAATTATATTAATCATGTTGTATTTTACATCTCTAGTACTTATTTGTCTTATAACTGGAAAGTTTTAGCTTTTGATGACTTTCATCCAATTCTCTCCTGCTGGTAACCACAAATCTGATCTCCTTTTCTCGAAGTTTTTTTTGTATGCTGAAGTATAATTAACCTACAACATTATCTTAGTTCCCAGTTCACAACATAGAATTGTTTATTTCTATATATTACAAAATGATCACCATGATTAGTCTGGTTGTCATCTGTCACCATCCAAAGATATTACGTTATTATTAACTATATTATTAACACTGCACGTTTCATCTTTGAGGCTCTTTTATTTTGTAACTGAAAGCTTTTACCTCTTAATTTCCCTTACTTATTTCATTCAACTCTCTGCCCACTTTCCTTCAGATAATCATGTCGTTATTCTCTGTATCTATGATTGTTTCTTTTTTGTCATGTTTGTTCATTTACTTTGTTTTTTAAATTACATATACAAGAGAATTCATATAATATTTGTCTTCTTCTGTATGACTTATTTCACTTAGCATAATACTCTGTATGTCTCATATCACAAATGGCAAGGTTTCATTCTTCTTTATGACTGAGTAATATTCATACATATATACCACATATTCCTTAACCATTCATCTATTGAAAATATTTGGTTGCTTCCATATCTTGGCTGAATCTCCAATACTTTGGCCACCTGATGTGAAGAACTGACTCATTGGAAAAGCCCCTGATGCTTGGAAAGATTGAAGGCAGGAGGAGAAAGGGATGACAGAGGATGAGACAGTTGGATGGCATCATCAGCTCAATGGACATGAGTTTGAGCAAGCTCCGGGAGTTGGTGATGGACAGGGAGGCCAGTCACGTTGCAGTCCATGACGTCACAGAAAGTCAGACATGACTGAGCAACAGAACTGAGCTGATATCTTGACTACTGTAAATAATGCTGTTGTGAACATAGAGGTGTATATATTTTTCAAGTTAGAGTTCTTGTTTTTTTCAGATAAATACCCAGGAGCAGGTTAGCTGGATCATATGGCAGTTTTATTTTACCTTTTTTCAAGGCCTTCATACTTCCATAGTAGTTATACAGATTTACATTCCTACATATAGTGCACAAGGGTCCATTTCCTACACATCTTTGCCAACACTTGAGAGCTGCTGTCTTTCAGATAACAGTCACCTTGATATGTGGTCAAAAATGTGCTTGATATGACTTCAACCTTCCTTTACTTAACAAGGAATAGAGAAGTCAGAATTATGTAAGTCTCAGTTAAACTCGAACTGACAGAAGTTCATAACATTGTACAGTCAGTAAACAAAACCATCCCAAGGAAAAAGAAATGCAAGAAGGCAAAATGGTTGTCTGAGGAGACATTACAAAGACCTGAGAAAAGAAGAGAAGCAAAAGACAGAGGAGAAAGGGAAAGATAAACCCAAATGAATGCAGAGTTCCAAAGAACAGGGGAGCAAAAAGAAAACCCTCTTAGTCAACACTGCAAATAGAGGAAAACAATAGAAAGGAAAAGACTAGAGATCTCTTCAAGAAAATTAGAGATATCAAGGAAACATTTCATGCAAAGATGAGCACAAAAAAGGATAGAAACAGCAAGGACCTAACAGAAGCAGAAGAGATTAAGAAGAGGTGGCAAACATACACAGAACTGTGCAAAAAAGGTCTTAATGACCTGGATTACCACAGTGCTGTGCTTACTTACCTAGAGCCAGACATCCTGGAGTGTGAAGTCAAGTGGGCCTTAGGAAGCATTACTAAGAACAAAGCTAGTGGAGGTGATGGAATTTCAGCGGAGCTATTTCAAATCCTAAAAGATGATGCTGCTAAAGTGTTGTACTCAATAGGTCAGAAAATTTGGAAAACTCAGCAGTGGCTACAGGACTGGGAATGGTCAGTTTTCATTCCAATCCCAAAGAAGGGCAATGCCTAAGAATGTTCAAACTGTTGCACAATTGTGCTCATTCCACATGCTTGCAAGGTAATGTCAAAATCCCTTGAGCTAAACTTCAACACGGAGAAGGCAATGGCAACCCACTCCTGTACTTTTGCCTGGAGAATCCCATGGATGGAGGATCCTGGTGCACTGCAGTCCATGGGGTCGCTTAGAGTCGGACACAACTGAGCAGATGCTTTCACTTTTCACTTTAATGCATTGGAGAAGGCAATGGCAACCCACTCCAGTACTTTTGCCTGGAAAATCCCAGGGATGGAGGAGCCTGATGGGCTGCTGTCTATGGGGTCGCACAGAGTTGGACACAACTGATGCAACTTAGCAGCAGCAGCAGCAGCAGCAGCAGCAGGCTTCAACAGTACATGAACTGAGAACTTAGAGATATAAAAGTTGGATTTAGAAAAGGCAGAGGAACTAGAGATCAAATTGCCAACATCTGCTGAATCATAGGAAAAGCAAGAGAATTCTAGGAAAACATTTACTTCCATTTCATTGACTATGCTAAAGTCTTTGACTGTGTGGATCACAAAAAAATGTGGAAAATTCTTAAAAAGATGGGAATAACAGACCACCTGACCTGCCTCCTAAGAAATCTGTATGCAGGTCAAGAAGCAACAGTTAGAACAGGACATGGAACAAAGGACTGGTTCAAAACTGGGAACTGAGTATGTTAAGGTTGTATATTGCCATCCTGCTTATTTAACTTATATGCAAACCGAACCTGGGTCTCTTGCACCTCTTGCATTGGCAAGAGGATTATTTACCACTGCGCCCCTGAGAAACCCTTATATGCAAAGTACACCATGCAAAATGCTGGGCTGGATGAATCAAAAGCTGGAATTCAGATTACCAGGAGAAATATCAATAACCTCAGATATGCAGATGACACCACCATTATGGCCAAAAGCAAAGAAGAACAAAAGAGCCTCTTGATGAAGATAAAAGAGGAGAATGATAAAGCTGGCTTAAAACTCAACATTCAAACAACTAAGATCAATGGCATCCAGTCTCATCACTTCATGTCAAATAGGTTAAAAACAGAAAAGGTGACAGACTTTGTTTTCTCGGGCTCCAAAATCACTGCAGACACTGACTGCAGCCGTGAAATTAAGATGCTTGCTCCTTGGAAGATAACTATGACAAACCTAGAGAGCATATTGAAAAGCAGAGACATTACTTTACTGAAAAAGGTCTATCTATTCAAAGCTATGGTTTTTCCCGGAGTCATGTATGGATATGAGAATTGGACCACAAAAAAAAAAAAAGCTGAGCACCAAAGAATTAATGCTTTTGAACTGTGGTGCTGGAGAAGACTCCTGAGAGTCCTTTGGACTTCAAGGAGATTAAACAAGTCAATCCAAAAGGGAATCAACCCTGACTATTCTTTGGAAGGACTGATGCTGAAGCTGAAGCTCCAGTACTTTGGCGTTTGATGTGAAGATCTGACTCATTGGAAAGGACTCTGATGCTGGGAAAGATTGAAAGCATGAGAAGGAGGTCACTGAGAATGACATGGTTGGATGGTATCATCAACTCAGGGGATAGGAGTTTGAGTAAACTTCCAGGGATAGTAAAGGACAGAGAAGCCTGGCATGCTGCAGTCTGTGGGGTCACAAAGAGTCAGACACGACTGAGCAACTGAACAACAACAAATTTTAAATGCCTTGCTTCAAAGCTCAAGTGCGAGAAGAATTCATCAATTTCAATTTCCTGATTGCTACTTAGAGAAATAAGGCTAAATAAGGGAAAATAACTTATTACAAAAAGTCTACACACATATGTAAACACACATGTATATATATATATGTAGTTAAGATCTCCAAAGTAGATCAGAATATCTCATAACATAATTCATTTATCAGCAGCATTGCAAATTTTTCTTTCAATGTCCAATCCATTCATATAAAAACTTTCACAAAATACCTTGCTTGTGTCCTTTATAATCTCCTATCCATATTTTCATCAGAATTAATTTTTCCAGGGAATAAATTGAATGATAGTTCTATTTCATTTAACTTTACATTAACTCCAAATCAACTTCAGGAATAATCTAAGCTCTTTAAATACATTTAAGTCACTTCACAAGCAGTCCATGCTACCCTCTGACCCAGATTATTTACAAACTCATAAACGCCATGCTGATTCATGGCCAAATGCTTTGTGAATGCTATTTTAATGGCCTAAAATATTATTTTATCTTCTGTCTACCTTGTCAACTCAGTTCTGCCCTCCCTTAGACTACCTTGCCAACATGAGCCCCTTCTTTCTACCTGCACCTCTGCAACTTTTTACACCTACTTTTGATTGGAACTTTTTATTCTACATTTGTCCTTTTCACCAACTAGTCTGGAAGCTCCTTGGGAACAAGAATTGTGTCATTTGTCTTTGTTTTCTCATTACCTGTCTCAGCACTTGGTACATACAATGTGCTCATTGAATTTCTGCTGAATGTGTGAATGAAAGGATAAGCATGTTAATACATGAACAGAGTCCCTAATCATGAAATGGAATCTAAGTTCTGTTTGGCTGTCTTTCATATGCTATCTGTGACTCATATTTTGAATAGAACAATATACTATTACTAAGCCAAGTTGCAAAAGCCCTGGGCCTCTATGGTGGGTATTGACACTCTTTGCTACCTCATGTGCAAAAGAGGTGCTTCTAGGTCCAGTTCACTGGCTGCCTTGTCTCAATAATTTCTCTTAAAGAGAAGGACTTTGTCTCCCTATTAATTCTGAAATGGTAACTAGACCAGAGAAGCACCATGAGATGTATGTAAAGCACTTTACCCTGGGCAAGACCCATTATTATAAGTGCTTAATAAATAATAGCTATTGTTTGAGTGTTCCTTCCTGAAAGATGATGCTGTGAAAGTGCTGCACTCAATATGCCAACAAATTTGGAAAACTCAGCAGTGGCCACCGGACTGGAAAAGGTCAATTTTCATTCCAATCCCAAAGAAAGGCAATGCCAAAGAATGCTCAAACTACCTCACACTACCTCATCTCACCTGCTAGTAAAGTAATGCTCAAAATTCTCCAAGCCAGGCTTCAGTAGTACATGAACTGTGAATTTCCTAATGTTCAAGCTGGTTTTAGAAAAGGCAGAGGAACCAGGGATGAAATTGCCAACATCCGCTGGATCATGGAAAAAGCAAGAGAGTTCCAAAAAAACATCTATTTCTGCTTTATTGACTATGCCAAAGCCTTTGACTGTGTGGATCACAATAAACTGTGGGAAATTCTGAAAGAGATGGGAATACCAGACCACCTGACCTGCCTCTTGAGAAATCTATATGTAGGTCAGGAAGCAACAGTTAGAACTGGACATGGAACAACAGACTGGTTCCAAATAGGAAAAGGAGTACGTCAAGGCTGTACATTGTCACCCTGCTAATTTAATTTATATGCAGAGTACATCATGAGAAACGCTGGGCTGGAAGAAACACAAGCTGGAATCAAGATTGCCAGGAGAAATATCAATAACCTCAGATATGCAGATGACACCACCCTTATGGCAGAAAGTGAAGAGGAACTCAAAAGCC
>NW_011488621.1:1425769-1452928 GCF_000754665.1 Bison bison bison
GGTCATGTATGGATGTGAGAGTTGGACTGTGAAGAAGGCTGAGCACTGAAGAATTGATGCTTTTGAACTGTGCTATTGGAGAAGACTCTTGAGAGTCCCTTGGACTGCAAGGAGATCCAACCAGTCCATTCTGAAGGAGATCAGCCCTGGGATTTCTTTGGAAGGAATGATGCTAAAGCTGAAACTCCAGTACTTTGGCCACCTGATGCGAAGAGTTGACTCATTGGAAAAGACTCTGATGCTGGGAGGGATTGGGGGCAGGAGGAGAAGGGGACGACAGAGGATGAGATGGCTGGATGGCATCACTGACTCGATGGACATGAGTCTGAGTGAACTCCGGGAGTTGGTGATGGACAGGGAGGCCTGGCGTGCTGTGATTCATGGGGTCGCAAAGAGTCGGACACGACTGAGCAACTGAACTGAACTGAACTGAAAGACTTCCCTAGGTGGAAGATATCATTAAGTTTTATTACTGACTAATTGATATCACTTTCAACTTAAATCACAAATATTTCATGTCTGTTGGTTTAGTATCTTATTCTAAGCACACATTTTATCTCTTGAAAAGAGCCTGATTCTAGGAAGTAAAAATGAACAAAGGAAAAATTGAACTGTGAGTTGGTATCATCTCGTTTTCTCCCAGAAAACGAAACTGATGAGTTTATGCATTGTTTTCACTTTACTCCTAAAATTGCATTTGCTTTGCTTTTAAAGTCTTCCCAAGTATGTATTTGCACATAGCATTTTTATTACATCAACTTTTTTAAGATTTATTTTTAAATTTAGTTGTTTGTTTATTTTTGACCGTGCTGGGTCTTCATTGCTGCACACGGGCTTTCACTAGTTGTGACGATCAGGGGCTACTCTTTATTGAGGGCATAGGCTTCTCACTGCAACGGCCTCTTTTGTTGTGGAGCACAGGCTGTAGGCATGAGGTCTTCAGTAGCTGTGGACCGCAGGCTCCAGGGCGCAGGCTCAGTAGTTATGGCACACAGGCTTAGTTGCTCCGAGGCACGTGGTATCTTCCCAGACGAGGGATCGAACCCGTGTCCTCTGCTTTGGCAGGCAGACTCCTAACAGCTCGATCACCAGGAAAGCCCTATTATATCAACTGTGAGGTTTCGCAAACTGTTATCAAACTTCCACTAAAGTGGGAGTCTAATTTTTGAGAAAGTTCATTTAAGTTTTGATAAAAGACACCTGCTCATCTTAGCCTCTTGTGGTCTCCCATTGTTTTTTTTTACAGAAAATATGATAAACATATTTGAATTTCTTCTTTTGGCCTCAGAGTAAATAATTCTGGCCACAGATATAGAACAGAAAAATAATCTGAGCATTTCTTCTCTCCTTTATTTACACTCTTCTTGGTTTCTCTTCATTTGTATGTGGTTAACTGTTGATCTAGACCTAAATCAGATTTCTGCTTCCGACATCCAAAATCTGAGTTTAAGTAACTCAGTTTTTATTAGAAAACAATGAAACAAACTCATACTTGTTACATATATTTCTGTTTGATTTTTTATTGACTATGCAAGCAGTAACTTGAAGAAAATGGTTCTTTGAATAAATGCATCCATGTCAGACTCAGCTAATCCAATAAATTTTTTTAAATTAAAATTTAAAATGATTAACATGAATGCAAGAATGTCAGTTTACTTTAGAAGAGAGAAGTTTTATAGATAATGAAATGGAGGTTGTTTGTGGTTCAAGTGGAAAAACTTAAAACTTTAGAAATAGATTATCTGTAAGTTAGATAATGTTGTGATATGCTATATTACCTTTAGGACATAATGTACCTTATCTGATCTTCCATTCCTGGATTTGGAAAAAGGAAGCAATGGAACATGATTCATAGGGTTGTTTGGGTATTATAGAATTTGGACACATGAGGCACTCAATGAGTAATTATTTATTTCTCATTTTTCAAACTTCTGTTATGAAACTTTGTCTTTTTCATAAAACCATTACATCATGTGCCTATATCTGTCCATACGAGGTTGCAGCCTTGAAGTGGCCTGTGGGAAGTGTCAAAAGTTCAACAATTTGGTAAAATTATATGAGGACATTTATGATTCTAGGCAGTATTACTCATGTACTCTATTTTAGTGATGAGCAGCATAAACAGTCATAAATGTTCACGCTGGGCAGGATGCACTGGAAATGCGCTGTGGTGGCCTGAATTAAGCACTCTGTCTCACTGCTAGCTAATGCGACAGCAATACCACACAGTGCTCACAGTCACTGCGTTGGGAACATTACTTTCAGTGGGAATGACTGAAGACATTGTGGGCCACTGATACATCTTGTGAGAAACTGCAGGGAATTTCCTGAAATTAACATGAGTCACCACTACACAAAGTAAATAACAAAATTATATTTTTCCTAGTAGCTTTAGCAGGTGCTAGGGACCTTCCTTTGGTCCACTTTGCTTTGGAACCTGGCTCCTTGCCATGCCTTAGCTCTGAATTTCCTTTGGAATTATATCTTTTAGTACTTTTTTAGGGTCATAAAGTTATCATTTGATGCTATGGGTGTTGGTGAATAAATAAAAGAACCTCTGCCGATGGTAACAATGCTTAGCAACTACAGGAAGGAGAACGTTGTATTCTAAGGGTCTCTGCACTTGGTTGTAGATATGGCTAATGGAAATCAGCAGCATATACTAATCCCTAAGCCCAGAGTTGTCTGTCTGTGAAATTGAAGCAGAAAAGAATTGATGAGCTAACCAAAACAAAATTTCAACTGTTTCTAAAAGGGGCAATGGAAAATAAAGTTCTCGGTAATGATATAGTAGAAAAAGTGCATTCAGACCTTACTGTGTGACCGATGGCAAGTCTGTTCACCTCCCTGATTATGTGCTTTCTCACCTGGAAAAAGAGCGTTAACAGAGTATAGAGAAAGCTAAATGAGGTAATGTGTATGAAACACTTAGACTGGCACATGTTAAATACTCAGTAAATGTTGGTATATGGCTTTCTATTGATGGGCAGTCACATAGAGCATTATCTTACTTTTGTTTATTAACTTCCCAGAGGGTAGATGGTCTCAAGTGGTAAGGTAGTAAAACAGAGAAGAGCATAAGGGGAGGGGAAAATAAATCTCTAAGGTGATGATAGTTTGGGGAAAGCCATTCTTCTTAGTGCACTAAATCAGTTCCAGCCTAAGGTGGCAGTTTATCCAGCCACATAACTCATGCTGTCCAGTTGGATGTAACAGAAAACGTTTAATGGGCTGTGATACAGTGAGGCATGCGAGCTCTGAAAAGTTGAGTTAGACATGAGAAAATGTTTTAGTACAATGACAGTGTAAGCACAGGCGTTTAACTCTTTTATCCATCACAATCTCCTCAACTCAGGTACACACACACACACACACACACACACAGACTTCCAGAATCCTAGGGAAATAACCTGTATTAGTTCAGTTCTGGAGCCTGTAATATGTCACATCTGACATTGACAGGAAATGACAAGGGATTTGGATCAGGTAGAATGCAGATAGGCTTGAGTGAAGGAACACTTGAAGGGCAGTGTCATACAACCCTCTGAAAGAACAGCATCTTTAGGACTACATGGAGTCTTTGAAGAGCTCCCTACAAACCTCTCCTTACCTCAAAAGGACAAAAACAGACAATGCTTCAGGGATAGGTTGCCAGATAAAATACATGATGCCAGATTAAATTTAACTTTCTGCTAAACAACATATTTTTTTCCTTTGTATGTCTCATGTAATATCCAAGACATATGCAAAAACAAAAAATATCTGAAAGTCAGTCAAATTTATTTGAGCATGCTGTATTTTTATTTACCAAATCAAGCAGCCCTATTCATGGGGCCACTACAAACAAAGCTTGGGGTGGCACTCTGGCCCAGGTACCTGGGATAGACTGTTGTTGTTCAGCTGCTCAGTCATGTCCCACTCTTTGTGACCCCATGGACTGCAGCATGCCAGGCCTCCCTGTCCATCACCAACTCCCAGAGCTTGAGCAAACTCATGTCCATCGAGTCGGTGATGCCATCTAACCATCTCATCCTCTGTCATCTCCTTCCCCTCCTGCCCTCAGTCTTTCCCAGCATCTGGGTCTTTTCTAATGAGTCAGCTCTTTGCATCTGGTGGCCAAAGTATTGGAGCTTCAGCTTCAGCATCAGTCCTTCTAGTGAATATTCAGGACTGATCTCCTTTAGGAGGAACTGGTTGATCTCCTTGCAGTCCAAGGGATAGACAGAGGTTAGACATTTATTCACCATGTTCTGAGCAAGAGGCCATGTCAGAACAGGAAAAAAGCAAAAAAGCAAAGTTTTGCAAAGAGGAGGGAAACTCCCTGTTGAAAGTGCCCTGTTTCCTTTCTCCCAAGACTGAATGTTCTCTGAACAGTTATTGTAACTATAGAGTAAACATAATCTCCCTTGATATAAAGGTTTATCTCATAATCTCCCTTGATATCATAATCTCCCATGATATAAAAGTTTCAGACTGAACCAACTGCAGACGTAATTTTTCAGGGTTTACCATGAGTTATTATCGGGTAACCATGGACCTCATCTTATAAGACGGAGCAAAAAAAAAAAAGACTAAAACACAAAAGTCCATTTTGAATAATTACTGAATTCCATGATGGGGTCTCTTAGTAACACAATTTATACTAAAAAAAAAAATCATATTAGTGAAGCAGAAGGTAAACTTAAGAACTATTTTTAAAACTTACAGGTAAAAGGATAAAAACTATAAGACTTAAGTATAGATTCAGGACATCCAATATTTGCAGAACTGACATTCTAGGAATCAGAGAACTGAAATGGACTGGAATGGGTGAATTTAACTCAGATGACCATTATATGTACTACTGCAGGCAGGAATCCCTCAGAAGAAATGGAGTGGCCATCATGGTCAACAAAAGAGTCTGAAATGCAGTACTTGGATGCAATCTCAAAAATGACAGAATGATCTCTGTTCATTTCTAAGGCAAACCATTCAATATCACAGTAATCCAAGTCTATGCCCCAACCAGTAATGCTGAAGAAGCTGAAGTTGAACGGTTCTATGAAGACCTACAAGACCTTTTAGAACTAACACCCAAAAAAGATGTCCTTTTCATTATAGGGGACTGGAATGCAAAAGTACGAAGTCAAGAAACACCTGGAGTACCAGGCAAATTTGGCCTTGGAATATGAAATGAAGCAGGGCAAAGACTAATAGAGTTTTGCCAAGAAAATGCACTGGTCATAACAAACACCCTCTTGCAACAACACAAGAGAAGACTCTATACATGGACATCACCAGATGGTCAACACCCAAATCAGATTGATTATATTCTTTGCAGCCAAAGATGGAGAAGCTCTATACAGTCGGCAAAAACAAGACCAGGAGCTGACTGTGGCTCAGACCATGAACTCCTTATTGCCAAATTCAGACTTAAATTGAAGAAAGTAGGGAAAACCACTAGACCATTCAGATGTGACCTACATCAAATTCCTTATGATTATACAGTGGAAGTGAGAAATAGATTTAAGGGACTAGATCTGATAGATAGAGTGCCTGATGAACTATGGAATGAGGTTCATGACATTGTACAGGAGACAGGGATCAAGACCATCCCCATGGAAAAGAAATGCAAAAAAGCAAAATGGCTGTCTGGGGAGGCCTTACAAATAGCTGTGAAAAGAAGAGAAGCGAAAAGCAAAGGAGAAAAGGAAAGATATAAACATCTGAATGCAGAGTTCCAAAGAATAGCAAGAAGAGATAAGAAAGCCTTCCTCAGCAATCAGTGCAAAGAAATAGAGGAAAACAACAGAATGGGAAAGACTAGGGATCTCTTCAAGAAAATCAGAGATACCAAAGGAATATTTCACGCAAAGATGGGCTCGATAAAGGACAGAAATGGTATGGACCTAACAGAAGCAGAAGATATTAAGAAGAGATGGCAAGAATACACAGAAGAACTGTACAAAAAAGATCTTCACGACCCAGATAATCACGATGGTGTGATCACTGACCTAGAGCCAGACATCCTAGAATGTGAAGTCAAGTGGGCCTTTAGAAAGCATCACTACGAACAAAGCTAGTGGCTGCTGCTAAGTCACTTCAGTCGTGTCTGATTCTGTGCGACCCCATAGACAGCAGCCCACCAGGCTCCCCCGTCCCTGGGATTCTCCAGGCAAGAACACTGAAGTGGGTTGCCATTTCCTTCTCCAGTGCGTGAAAGTGAAAAGTGCAAGTGAAGTCGCTCAGTCGTATCTGACTCTTAGTGACCCCATGGACTGCAGCCTACCAGGCTCCTCTGCCATGGGATTTTCCAGGCAAGAGTACTGGAGTGGGTGCCATTGCTGTCTCTGAAAGCTAGTGGAGGTGATGGAATTCCACTTGAGCTATTCCAAATCCTGAAAGATGATGCTGTGAAAGTGCTGCACTCAATATGCCAGCAAATTTGGAAAACTCAGCAGTGGCCGCAGGACTGGAAAAGGTCAGTTTTCATTCCAATCCCAAAGAAAGGCAATGCCAAAGAATGCTCAAACTACCGCACAATTGCACTCATCTCACACGCTAATAAAGTAATGCTCAAAATTCTCCAAGCCAGACTTCAGCAATACGTGAACCATGAACTTCCTGATGTTCAAGCTGGTTTTAGAAAAGGCAGAGGAACCAGAGATCAAATTGCCAACATCCACTGGCTCATGGAAAAAGCAAGAAAGTTCCAGAAAAGCATCTATTTCTGCTTTATTGACTATGCCAAAGCCTTTGACTGTGTGGATCACAATAAACTGTGGACAATTCTGAAAGAGATGGGAATACCAGACCACCTGATCTGCCTCTTGAGAAATTTGTATGCAGGTTAGGAAGCAACAGTTAGAACTGGACATGGAACAACAGACTGGTTCCAAATAGGAAAAGGAGTTCGTCAAGGCTGTATATTGTCACCCTGTTTATTTAACTTATATGCAGAGTACATCATGAGAAACACTGGACTGGAAGAAACACAAGCTGGAATCAAGATTGCCAGGAGAAATATCAATAACCTCAGATATGCAGATGACACCACCCTTATGGCAGAAAATGAAGAGGAACTCAAAAGCCTCTTGATGAAAGTGAAGGAGGAGAGTGAAAAAGTTGGCTTAAAGCTCAACATTCAGAAAACGAAGATCATGGCATCCGGTCCCACCACTTCAAGGGAAATAGGTGGGGAAACAGTGGAAACAGTGTCAGACTTTATTTTTCTGGGCTCCAAAATCCCTATAGATGGTGACTGCAGCCATGAAATTAAAAGACGCTTACTCCTTGGAAGGAAAGTTATGACCAACCTAGATAGCATATTCAAAAGCAGAGACATTACTTTGCCAACAAAGGTCGGTCTAGCCAAGGCTACGGTTTTTCCTGTGGTCATGTATGGATGTGAGAGTTGGACTGTGAAGATGGCTGAGAGCAGAAGAATTGATGCTTTTGAACTGTGGTGTTGGAGAAGACTCTTGAGAGTCGCATGCTGCGATTCATGGGTTCGCAACGAATCAGACATGACTGAGTGACTGATCTGATCTGAACCTCATATAGAAACAGCAGTCATATGGTGCAAAGTAATAGACGAGGGAAAAGTAGAACACTTTTCTGGGATGGAAAAAAACGTATTCAGTCACAGATCTAATGAAGGAAAAGCTTCAAGAAACTAAAAAGAGCCTTGGTGCTGCTGGTTTCTTTTTCAAAAATAAACATAAAATATTATAAGTATTCATACACACACACACAAATAGCTACTAATTAAACACCAAAAACTAAGCTGCTCTTACTTTTCCTTAAAGCAATGTTTGAGGTAGTAATCATCCATAGTGCTCTGGGGTTTAATACAAGAATTCTGTACCCAGAGCTTCCTGCAATAAGGGCAAAGAAAGACATTCTCAGACATGCAAGTTCTAAGAAATTATACCACCCACATACCTCTTCTAGAATAGTTAATTGAAAATATTTTCAAGCTAACTAACAGAAGAAACAATGCAATTTGGAAAATAGAAAAGTTATTATGTGAGATTAAAAGTAAGCAGTGAAACCAGATAAACACAGTTAAACCTAAATGATTATTTCCTAATGTGGTATTAAAGTTTAACGCAAGTATCAGACATTACACTAGAAAAGACAATGCTGCTGCTAAGTCGCTTCAGTCATGTCTGACTCTGTGCGACCCCATAGACGGCAGCCCACCAGGCTCCCCCGTCCCTGGGATTCTCCAGGCAAGAACACTGGAATGGGTTGCCATTTCCTTCTCCAATGCATGAAGGTGAAAAGTGCAAGTGAAGTCGTTCAGTCGTGTCCGACTTTTCACGACCCCATGGACTGCAGCCTACTAGGCTCCTCCATCCATGGGATTTTCCAGGCAAGAGTACTGGAGTGGGGTGCCATTGCCTTCGGAATATGCTAACCTTCTCCAGAAAAGACAATAGAATGCATTAAATCATTAATTTTTTAAGTATAACCTGTGTATAAATCCTATATTCTATAAATTAAAAAATGAAGAATTAGCAGCTTTATAAAAGTAATAGGATAAAATGTTTCATTTTACACAGGATGGAAATCTAATTTATTATGACTATAAAATGGCCTAAATTTTGTTTAACTATAAGTGAATTCACTAATAAACTGAAAATAGAAAATATATTTCAATCTGGTAAAATTAGCTTCTGAAACTGAGAAAAATATGTAAAAAAATACATTATCAAAGTATTAATGTTGTCAAAGTTTGTGGGTTAAAAAAGTAGTTCAGTCCAATACTGTCTGTAAGAAGGATGGTAATCTCCATTGTCCTAACAAGTAAAAAATCTAAATAGAATTTTTTTTTCTTTTTCAGTTCATAAGAGAAGGGAAGACACGGGGACACAGGGCAAAATGTTGTCTGAAGATTAGAAAGACTGAAAGACAACTGCACACACGGAGTTGTAGCTTCCTAGAACAGATTCATGAGTGGAAATTGCCATGGGAACCATCATAGGGGTAGCAAAACCAGAGTGTAATTGATGAATTTCTGGCAGCTTAGTGGGGCCATGGTCATAGGAAAGACTCACAACACGAGGTTTACCTCCATGCGTCTGACCAGGTTCCCATAGCAAATATCAAAAAACCCCCTTGGGCTTCTGATTGATTCACTAAGTTGTGTCTGACTTGTGGCAACCCTGTGGACTGTAACCCATCAGGCTCTTCTGTTCATGAAATTTCCCAGGCAAGAATACTTGAGTGGGTTGCCATTTCCCTCTCCAGGCTGGTCTTCTGATTGGGGGAGAGTAAATGAACCCTCTGGAATATACCAGAGCGTTGGGTCCTTCCTAGCAAGTTGTACTCTCAGGGGAAATCAATTAACCAGAGTATAACCTGCCTGAGGTACAGCTGACTCTTAAACAACACAGGTTTGAATTGTTTAGGTCCACTTATAGGTAGACTGTTTCAATAAATCCATTGAAAAAATTTTGTAGCAATTTAAAAAAATCCACAAAAAGCTTCACATAGCCTAAAAATATCAAAAAATAAGAAAAAAGTCATGTCATGAATGCATAAAATATATGTAGACATACATATAGCATACAAAATACATATTGTTTATGTTAGTGGTAAGGTTTCTTCTGGTCAATAGTAGGCTATTAGTAAAGTTCTAAGGAATGAAAATTATATGTGGAATTTTGACTGTGCAAAGGTTCAGCACCCCTAACCCCCATGTTACTGTTATTCAAGGGTCAACTGTATAATCAAAGTTTAAATGACCAAGGGAAAGGAAATACCCAACTTCAACACATTCTAGCCATCCTGTTCCACCTAAGGGTAGGAGGGGCGGGGGGTCGGGGAGACCGGAGAAACATTTGTCTAGAGGTACAGGATTTACTCAAAGGCTGAGACCAAATTATAGAGCTACAGAATACTCCCCTATCTCATCACCATGTTACTAAAGCCCTATTTATAGAAGTTTCTTTATACAGTATATCCAGGTATCAATAAAAAAATATATAAAGTTTACTGACCAAAATGGCAGAGTAGGAAAACCCTGAGCATACCTCCTTCTACAGGCACACCATAGTCATAACAATTTACAGGGCAACTATCAACGAGAGTGACCTGAATTCATGGAGACAAGATTTTCCACAACGAAGCATAAAAAGAAGGGACAATGAGACATGTAGAAGGGGAGGAAGCACAGTGTAGTCAAAACCTACCACGCCGGGTAGGCAAACCACAACGAGGGGCCTAATCACAATTACGGACGTTCTCCCCAGGGGATGAGGGATCAGAACCCTACATAGGGGTCACCAGAGCAGGGGTCCTGCATCATGAAGCTAAGGGCCAGAGCATCTGGCTTAGAAGACAACCTGTGATCGTATATGGGAGAGCTGAAGGTCTGTAGGAAACAGACACTTTGTTCTTAAGGACAAATGTAAAATCTTGCATTACCTGAGTTCCAGCACAGAGGCAGTAATTTGAAAGAAGCCTGGGTCATACCCACTTGCTAATCTCGAAGAAGCCTCCCAGAAAGGCAAAGAGCCACTGCGACTCCCTCCAGAGATGTAAACACGGGTAGCAGCTGTTTTGCGGAGCTTGTTCTATCAGGACACCACTGGAGCAGCAAGTTCCATTTGGTGGTACTCCTCCCTGTAGCCTGTAAACACTGGAGCCCATCTCTACCAGCCGACCAGTTAGTACCCAGGCCAGCTACCCCAGAGTCGAAGCATTCAGTCTCATTGGGACCCAACACCCTCACCAGTGGTTTGGCACCAGCCCTAGGCTCTCACGAGGCCTCCGGTGAGCTGCCTCAGGATCTGGCATTACCTACCAGGTCACCAAAACGTGGGACCCAGCCAGGCCCTGGGACCGTCAGGCTACATAGCCAGCTGTGTTGGAACCTGTGACTCCCAGCAGCAAGGCAGCCCCAGCCCTCAGACCCCCTGGGCCAGGAACAAGCTGCCCCAGGACCTGTGGGCCCACAACCAACCATACCTGGATGCAGCCCCACCCACCAGTGGGTTAGCACCAACTCTGGAACCCCCGGCCCCTGCAGTCAACCTTAACAGGAGGCAGCCCCAACCATCAACAGGCTGACACCAGTTCCAGGACTCCCCCTGACTTGTGGCCAACTGTACCAGGATCCAGCCTTGCCTGACAGCAGTCAACAGTCTCCACCCAAGGCAGGGCCCGGCTTCTACTGCAATATCTGGCCCCACCACCACAGAAGCACTGACTCAGCCCATGTAGGGAGCACTCCTAGATCTTATAGCTCCAGAAACCAGACAGAGTGTGCAGTTGGGCCCTGGAAGACCTCTCTTACATAAGGTCACTTCATCAAGACCAGGAAACACAGCACACCTGCCTACCACATACAAATAAACACAGAGCAGTGGGAAAAACGAGGTGACAAAGGAATGTGTTCCAAACAAAAGTAAAAGATAAAATCTCAAAGAACTGAGAGGAGGCAAGTAATCTACCAAATAAGGAGTTCAAGATAATGATAATAAAATACTCAATGAACTATGGAGAAGAATGGATAAACACAGCTAAAAGTTTAACAAAGAGATACACCAGAATTACTAATATTTACAGAGAAATTGGGCTTCCCAGGTGGCACAAGTGATAAAGATATGTCCCCTGCCAATGCAGGTGACATAAGAGATGTGGGTTGGATCCTTGGATCTAGAAGATCCCCTGGAGGAGGTCATAGCAATCCGCTCTGATATTTTTGCTTGGAGAATTCCATGGACAGAGGAGCATGGCAGGCTACAGTTCATAGGGTCACAAATAGCTGGACATGACTGAAGAGATTTAGCATGCATGCACAGAGAAATTATTAATGAAAAAGACCTGAAACCATCAGAAAACATCTTCTACAACTTAAGATATAAAGAAAGAACCACAATGAGATGTGTAGCATTTGAAGAGACACAATGTAATTCAAGACCATACACCAGGGAGGGCAACATGCAAAACAGGAAGATAATTACAATTGCAGAAGTTCTCCTTAAGAATCAGGGATCTAAGCCCCACACTGGGTTCCCCAAACTGAGAGTCTTGCACTGGAAAGATGAACACCCAGAACCTGGTTTTAAAGACCACTGGGACTTAAGTTTGGGAGAGCAAGAAGACTACAGGAAATAAAGGTTCCACTCCTAAAAGGTGCACACAAAAATCTTTGGGTACCAACCCTGCCCATTAGTGAGCTGGCCCTAACCCTAACCCAATGTTAATTGGGGCCAGTCTCACCACCAGTGGACAGGAGCTGGACCCAGGACACCCCGGATCCCACTGTGTCCACAGCGGCTAATACCAGTTCTAAGACCACCAGGACCCTGGAACTAGAGACCTTGGACCAGGATCTTCCCAACAATGAGCCAGCACTAGACACTGGATGCCATGGACACTGGTCCCACACACCAACAGGCCAAAACCAACTCTGAATCCCTGAGGTCACGAAGGCAGGAACTCTAGGCTCTGGCTCCATCCCATAGTAACTTGCATTAACCCCGGGAAACCCTGGACCAAGAACCTGCCCTCTGATGGATGGATGGCAGCTCTGGAACCCTAGGCTCTACATTCAGAGACCCCAGTATCCAGCTCTGCACACCACTGGGCAGGCTCCAGCCCTAGTCCTGGCCCCAAAACCAGTAGGGGGACACCAGCCCCAGGACCACCCCAGCCCTGTAGCCAGCCATGGCAGGCTTCAGCTGTCCCACCACCAGGCTGACACCAGCTTCAAGACACCTCAGCAAGCCACCCCAGGGTCTGGCCACGCTCGCTGTTAGAATGATACCAGCTTTGGGACACATTGGACCAATGGGTAGTAACTAGAACAGGAATCACCCCCACCCCAGGGCTCCATAGCCAATCACCTCATAGCCCAGCCCTACCCACCAGAACTTGGTGACCTCTTCACAAGAAGAGGCTTTGCAACCAATCAGAACAGGGATGAGCCATACCTCTAAGACAGTCCATCACAGTAAAAACCCACCACAACAGAGGGTTCATGCAATACACATCAAGGGCACCCCTAGAGCATCTAGGTCTGATGACTGAAGGGGAGTACACTGCTCAGATGCCTAGGACATCTCCTACAAATGGTCATTTTTCCAGGGTCAGGAAACATAACCAACCAACACAATACATAGAAATGAAAACACCAAAATTGGGTGACAGGAAAATGCTCTAAATGAAGGAACAAGATAAAATCTTGGAAGATTTAAGTGAAACGGAGATAAGCAATGTGCAAAGAATTCAAGATAATGATTACAAAGATGCTCAAAGACTCAGAAGAAAATGGAATGAACAGAAGTTAGAAGTTTTTAACAGAGATTTAGAAAATATAAAGAAGAGCCAAGCAGAGATGAAGAATACAATAAATTAAATTTTTAAATGCACTAGAAGAAACCCACAGTAGATTAAATAATACAGAGAAAAAGATCAGCAATCTGGATGACAGAGTAGTAGAAATCACTGAAGCTGAATAGAAAAATGAATAAAGTTAAAAAGAAGTGAACAGTTTTAAGAAACGTCTTGGGCAACATCAAGTGTACTAACATTTCCATTATAGGGCTCCAGAAGGAGGAAAGAGAGGTAAAGGGGAAGAGAACAGCCTCAAAGATTGAAAACAAAGAAGAAATTTTAAAATATCTTGAGACAAATGGAAAAAAAAATACAACAATCCAAAATCTATGGGACATTGCTAAAGCAGTTCTAAGAGGGAAGTATATAGTGATACAAGCTTACATCAGGAAACAAAAAAAAAAAAAATTCTCAGATAGCCTAACCTCTTACCTAAAGGAAATAGAAAAAGAAAAAAATCAACAGTTAGTGAAAGGAAGAAGCAAAAAGGACCAGAGCAGAAATAAATGAAATAGACACTAAGAAAAGATCAATGAAACTAAGCTGGTTGTTAGAAAAGATAAAATTGACAAACCTTTTGCCAGATTCATCAAGAAAGAAGAGAGGAATCAAATCAATAAAATCAGAAATGAAAAAGCATTTGCAACTCACAACATATAAATACAAAATACTGAAACCATATACAAGCTCCTGTTGTCCTTGTCTTTTGAAGTAAAATGCTGACTCAAGAGTTAATGATTGGGAAATGTGAAGACGGAGAAACAAAGAAGAGCTGTTGGGCTAGGGAACTGGTAACAATTTAGACTATAATTCTGCCACACAACAGAATCACCAAACTCCCAGTTTCCTGAAAGGTACAGATAAAGGCCCGACATACATTCCAAAGCAGTTTTTACAGGAAGCAGACCACACTCCAGATGAAAACTGCTGCCCACAAGATCATAGACCCTAAACTAGTTGAAACCAGAAGGTTGATGATGCTTGAAACTTCACCTTGATGCCAACCAATCCAAGAACTCTCAGTGAGCTGATCACACCCTGCTCCTTGAACACTAAAACTCCTCTCTCTTCCCTCCAGAGTGGATCACCCAGTCTTCAGGGCCTTAGCCCACTGTGGTCCCCTTTGCCTGTCAAAGCAATTAAAGCTTCTCTTTACTACTTCACCCAAAACTCTGTTTGTCACCAGTGAACAGAAGCTGAGTTTCTGCAACAGTATCATAAAAGTTTACTCTGAACAACTATTTGCCAGTAAAATGAACAACCTAGAAGTAATGGACAGATTCCTAGGAATCAACAATCTTCACAAAAAAGAAAATACAGACCAAAATCCATGGGTGAAAATAGATTCAAAAATTCTCAACAAAATGTTATTAAACTAAACATACAGTAAAGGGCTCATACATTATGATCAAGTGGGATTTGTTTTAGGGATTCAAAGGTGGTTCAACATCCACAAACCAGTACAGGTTATGCACATTAACAAATCAAAGAATAAAAATCATATGGTTAGCTCAACAGATGCAGAAAAAGCTCTTAAGAAAATTCAGTATACTTTTGTGACAAAACTCTCAACAAACTGGATACAGAGGGAACATACCTCAATATAATAAAGGCCATATATGATAAGCCTTTCCATGATAAGGTCCATGGAAAAATTGTCTTCTGCAAAACTAGTCCTCAGCATCACAAAGGTTGGGGACCAGTGCTCTACAGCATAATGCGTACGGTCAACAATATCATAACTCTGCATGGGGACAGGCGTTTATTAGATATATCATGTTGTTCATTTCATAAAGAACTGTATGTAAATGTCAAATCATCATGTGGTGCATCTAAAACTAACAATATTATACATCAACTCCATCTCAATAAAAATTACACACAGCAGAGGACTCCCAACAGTATTATCAGATCAATTCTCCTTTATATTTGAGGGTAAGGTAAAAATGAGAAGCCTATTATTTCTCAATACCACCCGCCTCTACTGGGACTATACCTCTTTGGAGGGAAAAAACACATGGCCTTGCCCTTCACAGCTTTGTGAGCACAGAAAAGCCACCTGAATCCAAGGGCAGGATGAGGTCTGGGAAGGTATATGGATTCTATCTGTTCAGCCCAGCCCCAATCTCTCTGTATCCAAGTGTTGAAACAGTTACCTCTTAAGTGCAAGGATTAGAATCATGGAAGTGGTTTTTTTTTTTTTTTGGCATGCAGAGTTCCTGGCCCAATTTCTACATATTAAAAATAGATGCATGGTCTTGAGCAGTTACCGAATTTTTCTGTAATTCAGTATCCCCATCTGAAAAATTAAGGTAATGACAGTTTCTGTTATTGGGTTGTTTGAGGATTATAAAGAGTTTTTTTCTTTCACTTCTTCAAATTATTGTTTTCATATAAAGCTACTTATGAGCTATTAATGTTTAATAATGGATTTAAATTTTTTATGATCATTTATTTCATTTAAATTTTGAAAAGACTTTCCTATTTCATCATTTGCTCACATATATCATTGAGACTGTTGGTTTTCCTCTTCGGTCTCGGACTCTAAATTTTAAATACAAATCACGGGACCATCTTTGAAAGCTGTTTTAAGATAATTCATAGTCAAGTGGAGGTTCCCTCAGGACTGGCTGTCTTTCTCGATGCTGGACCTCAGATCTGTGCTATTTTTCCAGCAAAACCTGCTTCTGGGTGATCACGAGTCGGGCAGTGCAATTTGACCTGGTCACGGCTGAAACGCACTGCTAAGAAGTAATAGGTAATTCGACTTAATTTGGCCTGAGCCTCTCATCAGCTGAGATGAGATTACCAATTGAGGACAATTATGGAGGGTGATTCGGTGCTTCTGACCTACAGTCAGCTGGAGGCTGGAGTTGGATCATCTCACCTATGAAATTTCCCGAAGGACTTCCAGATAATGATTTTAAATGCTAATTACTACATGTAGTCAATGCTCTGATAAAATTGAAAGCATTTTGATTTATGATGGATATTAAGTAAGAGCAAGAATTAAACCCAGTAGATTTAAAGGATTGAAACATACTCAGAAAGCTTGGGCACAAAAACTGCAAAGCCCCTCCTTTTCAATAGTTGTATTTATTTCAGCTCAAAAACATTTTCTACATATTACTGTCAGTAATATCACTGTAGAAATGGACCTGATTCCATCCAAATCTGCAGTTTTTTCTTTTTTGTTAAATATACATAAATATCTTCTCCAACTTGGCAGCAATTCTGGCACAGTCAGAAATAGGATGAGCTCCTCTGTAGGAAATTTGAGTGTTTAGGGAGGCCCAGTTCTGAGCTAAACAGAATTTGAAAGGCAAGGCCAGTCTTTGGAAAGTTCTTCCTGAATCTACCTAGCTGAAAGCACACCAAAGGATCCACAGATGGAGACCAAGACTTTCTAGCCTCAGATTCACCCTGCCCTAAGCTGGCCCTTTATACCACATATTCACACATCAGAGCTGTGAGATGAGCCTGGGCATGGTGTCAAGACAAATGGAATTCAATGAAATTCTGGCCACTTTTGCCCTGTTAACGTGCTCAATTTCTTAACATCTATAAATTCCAGCTTCTGTAAAAATGAGGATTATAGTACTAATTCTTTTTTTTTTTATTTTATTTTTAAACTTTACATAATTGTATTAGTTTTGCCAAATACAAAATGAATCCGCCACAGGTATACATGTGTTCCCCATCCTGAACCCTCCTCCCTCCTCCCTCCCGATACCATCCCTCTGGGTCGTCCCAGTGCACTAGCCCCAAACATCCAGTATAGTGCATCGAACCTGGACTGGCAACTCGTTTCATACATGAAGAAACCAGAAGGGAAAGAGACATGTGTACCCCAATGTTCATCGCAGCACTGTTTATAATAGCCAGGACATGGAAGCAACCTAGATGTCCATCAGCAGATGAATGGATAAGAAAGCTGTGGTACATATACACAATGGAGTATTACTAAGCCATTAAAAAGAATACACTTGAATCAGTTCTAATGAGGTGGATGAAACTGGAGCCTATTATACAGAGTGAAGTAAGCCAGAAGGAAAAACATAAATACAGTATATTAACGCATATATATGGAATTTAGAAAGATGGTAACAATAACCCTGTGTACGAGACAGCAAAAGAGACACTGATGTATACAACAGTACTAATTCTTCATACAGTTGTTACAAACACTATATGAGTTAAGTGCCTAACACAGAATGAATATTCAATGTATACAAACAAAACCATTCTTCCTTCAGGAAGAGCCAGGATACCTGAGTTTGAGTTTTGGTTTTGCCGTTATATATTCTCGCACAGTAATATTTCAACCTCTAGGTTTCACTTTCTTCATCTTTAAAATGATATGGTAAAGCTACATGAGAGCTATTCAGACTGTTTGAAGGAACTGTTATATTTCACACACACACAAATGCCTCAGAGTGTATGACTCAGGTTTTTCTTTCAAAAAATATTTTTAAAACTATAATAGAGAAATATGTATGTGGAATATGTACACATATTTTACCATATTGATGGAAGCTAATATTGTGTAAACATTCTGCTTTGAACTCGTAAAATTTATTTACCTGATGTCCATTTCAAACAGTGGTGGCCCCCATCAGGCTGCATTTGAAATAAAGGATTCATGACACTACTAAAACATTTTGAATGCCACAGAGCTAATGATCTCAGAGGATCCATTTAGCCTATGATTCCAAATAACTGGTTTTCTTAAGTTCAACCAAATAAAAATAAATACAAATGTTCCTTACCACTCCCTTGGTACACTAGATGTTTCAGTATACTGAATATTTGAAAGTCAGAATCTTCCGCATCTCTCCCAGATGTAAAAGAAATGCTCCCTTAGATCACATTGGATGTTTGTTTAGCTATTTAGTCACAAAGAATATATGTAACATGGCAATTAATGCAGCAGTGCTACCCCAGTTAGAAATCGGAAACAACTAAAAGGTGCAGATGTTTCTTCCTGCATTATTTAAAAATAACAATAACCAGGTAATGACAGTCATCACTGCTCTATGGAAACTGCAGTCTGAATTTCAGTGTAGGATTTGTTTTAAAGGACACTCTGGCCCAGGGTTTCTGCATGATATGAATTATTCTTATTTCCATATACACATGAAAAACAAAGACTATAGAACAATAACTATAAACTCTGAGAAGAATTTACATGTATCCAGCCTGTTGCTTAACTAGTACAAAAGAGAATTGTCATTGTCTTTTAGTGGACATTCTTTAAAAATGAAGTTAGTCTGTCTTTTAGGGACTATTTTCATAAACTAGTCTCTGGTTAAGTCCCTATGGAAAACATATTTCATTTATGAACTCTTTCTATGCCTCTCTGTTTGAATACAAAGGTAATTGATTTTATAAGACCAATTATTTAACAGATTAGTTTATTGAATTAATCTTTAAGATTACCATGTTTTATTTGTTTTCCATGAAGTCTTTCCTTATAAAGTATGAGTATGGAAAAACTGCATATTGCTTTTAAATTAGGGAACTCAATACCCACTTTACACATTTCACTTTCTTGAACACACACCAGTACATAATACAATTCATCTTGTTTCTGTCTCTGACTTTAAAAAATTGTATTATTAGATATGCATTGTCAGCAGGGTTTTGACAATGGAAAAAGAGAATTCTATCTGTTTGAAAATGAAAGGAAAAGGTTTCTATTGATATGTCCAGGAGAGTGAGACCAGTTCAGTTTTGAAGTTTCATGACACAAAATGTACTAGAAAATCAGAAAACTTAAAATATCATGGAAACATCACTACTTGGAAAGCCTTCTGGGAATGGTGAAGACTATCATCTATGAAGTATTGTGTTGCTGCTTATCCTAAAATTTTGGAAGACTGAAGAAAGCGTGTTAGCATACAAGTCAACATTTAATTATGACTTTGGGTAAAGCCATATAAATTATATGAGAAAGACACAATTTTTTGTTATTGTTCAGTCATGAAGTTGTGTCCAACTCTTTGTGACTCCGTGGACTGAAACACACCAGGGTTTCCTGTCCTTCACCAATTCCTGGACTTTGTTCAAACTCATATCCATTGAGCTGGTAATGCCATCCAGCCATCTTATCCTCTGTTCCTCCCTGCCATCAAACTTTCCCAGCATTAGGGTCCTTTCCAATGAGTTGGCTCTTTACATGAGGTGGCCAAAGTATTGGTGCTTCAGCTTCAGCATCATCCTTCCAATGAATATTCAGGGTTGACTCTCTTTTGGACTGACTGGTTTGATTTCCTTGCTGATCAAAGGACTCTCAATAGTCTTCTCCAGCACCACAGTTTGAAAGCATCAATTCTTTGGTGCTCAGCCTTGTTTATTATGGTACAACTCTCACATCCATATATGATTACTGAAAAAAAAATAGCTTTGACTATATGCACCTTTGTCAGCAAAATTATGTCTCTGTTTTTTAATATTCTCTCTAGGATTTTCATAGCTTTTCTTCCAAGGAGCAAGCGTTTTTTAATTTCATGGCTGCAGTGACTGTCCACAGTGATTTTGGAGCCCAAGAAAATAAAATCTCTCACTGTTCCCATTGTTTCCCCATCTATTTGCCATGAAGTGATGGGACCTGATGCCATAGTCTTAGTTTTTTGAATGTTTAGTTTTAACCCAACTTTTTCATTCTCCTCTTTCCCTTCATCAAGAGACTCTTTAGTTCCTCTTTGTTTTCTGCCTTAAGGGTGGCATCATCTGCATATGTGAGGTTATTGATATTTCTCCTGGCAATCTGAATTCCAGCTTTTGAGTCACCCAGCCCAGTGTTTCTCATGGTGTACTTTGCAGAGGGTCTTCCCAGGTGGCACAGTGGTAAAGAATCCAATTGTCAATGCAGGAGACGCAAGAGACCCAGATTCTATTTGCATATAAGTTAAATAAGCAGGATGACAATATATAGCCTTAACATATTCCTTTCCCAATTTTGAACTAGTCCATTGTTCCATGTCTGGTTCTAACTGTTGTTTCTTGACATACAAGTTTTTCAGGAGGCAGGTGAGGTGGTATGATATTCCCCTCTCTTTAAGAATTTTCCACATTTTTTGTGATCTACACAGTTAATTACCTTAGTTAAATACTGCTGCTAAGTCACTTCAGTCGTGTCCAACTCTTAGCGACCCCATGGACTGTAGCCTACCAGGCTCCTCCGTCCATGGGATTTTCCAGGCAAGAGTACTGGAGTGGGGTGCCATTGCCTTCTCAGAGTTAAATACTAGATACTTCTAATCCACAAACTTTCAAGTTTTCCTATGATATGAGGATCATTTGCAACAGTTGTACAAGCCAATAAAGGTTTCCAAAGATATATTGAACACACTATGTATCAAAATATGTAAACAAACTCACAAATCTTGAAAGCACTTATGGTGAAAGTGAAGGAAAGTGAAAGTGAAGGTCGCTCAGTTGTGTCTGACTCTTTGTGACCCCATGGACTATAGAGTCCATGGAATTCTCCGGCCAGAATACTGGTGTGGGTAGCCATTCCCTTCTCCAGGGGGTCTTCCCAACCCAGGGATCAAACCCAGGTCTCCCGCATTGCAGGCGGATTCTTTACCAGCTGAGCCACCAGGGAAGTCCATCATGAAGGCTCAATTAATAGTCATGTGACTTAAGTCTGCTCAGCTGTAGATCCAATACTAGCTGTTCTCTGCCTCTGAGAATATGGTAAATTTTGGAATGGAACAGGGGAAGAATTGGAGGACAGGCATATTCTGGGGGAAAATGAGGTAGAAGAATTCGTTCCACAAAAGATACTGAAGATACTGCCATTCTATCCCTAGTTTCTCCCACCCTGCTCCTTGCCAGAAATTTCCTCTGTGAGACACATGAGATCACAGTAGCCCCAGCTTTTTGATTGTTTGTTGGTTCATTTGTTTATTCTGTGGGGCTTACAGGATCGTGGTTCCCTGACCAGGGGTTGAACCTGGGCTAACACAGTGAAAGCACTGAGTCTTAACCTCTGGACCTTCAGGGAATTCCCTGCGACAGCCCCAGGTATTGAGAAGACTTCCAAGGGTGTTGACCAAAACAAGTATCAGAGTCTCCAACTGTGGCCCCATGAAGAAAGCAACATTATTTTAAAGACACCAGTCCATCTTAAAGGTAATCAGTCCTGAATATTCTTTGGAAGGACTGATGCTGAAGCTGAAGCTCCAATACTTTGGTTATCTGATGCAAAGAACTGACTCATTTGAAAAGACCCTGATGCTGGGAAAGATTGAAGGTGGGAGGAGAATGGGGTGACAGGATGAGATGGTTGGGTGGCATCACCAACTCAATGGACATGAGTTTGAGCAAGCTCCAGGAGTTGGTGATGGACAAGGAAGCCTGGTGTGCTGTGGTCCATGGGGTGGCAAAGAGTCGGACATGACTGAGCAACCGAACTGAACTGAGCTGAACCTACTTGGGGTGACCATCCATCTCAGTTTACCCAGAACCATCATGGCAGTAGCACTCAAAGTTCCACATCCATGGAACCCCTCATTCCTGAAGCAGACCAGAACTGTCACTGCCCGCCATGTTTCTGACCAGGCCTGCCTTTCAATATGACCACAAAGTATGGCCGACCTCTTTTTAACCATGTCTGCTCTTGGGCTGATACTTTCACATGCAAAAGATACATACTCACAAGAGTGTGTATTTGTGATTGTGATAGCGTGATGAATAAAAGGAATGCATTTGGTATTTTAGAAAAGCAGACTCTTGCAGACTCAAAATACAGGTAGCGAAATGATCTGAACTGAGCCACATTTTCTACTTATAGGAAGTATACTCAGGACACACTGAAGCACCACAGATGCACACCTGTGTGTGTGTGTAGGCCCATGTGACCCTTTACCTGAAATGTTCTTTTTTTTTTTTACATTATAGGTACATAATAACTATATCATAGCACAAATGTGATATTGAAAGTACATTACTGTACTAACCTTGAGCTCAGGGTCAAATTTCCTGACTAAACATGTTGCTTATTGCCACTTAAATAACTAAGTGGCAAAGCCTTTGTTTTCTTGGGTTAAATCTGTGTACAATTTCCTGACAAAGAGGATAGAATTAGCTTGAAGGTGAATCTTTGATCAGAAAACATCTGGAGAAAATACACAGACTAGTGAGTAAACAAGTAAGGCTACTCGTAGATGTGGAGTCAAGAAACTAACAAATTGTATTTCTCAGTTGCATAATGATCAGACCTCATCCTGTGAAGGAGGCTAGGTGGATGCTGGGCCTGCTGTTAACAAACTGGACCCGATTTTAGTTTCACACTGTCCTTTTCTGAAGATTATCTTCATTCTCATATGCTTGCAATTTTGTGGTATATAATACCACTGGAGAATGTTAATAGACCCTCATTACTAGAACCACATGTTAGAGATTTGATTTTAACATGTAACATTGGGCTGAATAAATCTGATTATAAGGTAGCCTATTTAAAATTTAAAATCCTAAAAGAGGATGCTATTAAAGTGCTGCACTCAATATAGCAACAAATATGGAAAACACAGTAGTGGCCACAGGACTGGAAAAGGTCAGTTTTCATTCCAGTCCTAAAGAAGGACAATGCCAAAAAATGTTCAAACTACCATACAATTGCACTCATTTCATATGATAGCAAGGATATGCTCAAAATGTTTCAAGCTAGGCTTCAGCAGTGTGTGAACTGAGAACTTCTAAACATACAAGCTAGATTTTGAAGAGGCAGAGGAACCAGAGATCAAATTGCCAGCATTCATTGGATCATGGAAAAAGCAAGGGAGTTCCAGACAAATATCTGCTTCATTGACTACACTAAAGCCTTTGACTCTATGGATCACAACAAACTGTGGAAAATTCTTAAAGAGTTTTATCTCCTGAGAAACCTGTATGCCGGTCAAGAAGCAACAGTTAATAACTAGAGATGGAACAACTGACTGGTTCCCAACTGGAAAAGAAGCACAGCAAAACTGTATATTATCACCCTGCTTATTTAACTTCAGTGTAGAGTACATCATGAGAAATGCCAGGCTGCCTGACTCGCAAGCTGGATCAAGATTGCTGGAAGAAATAGCAACAGTCTTAGATATGCAGATGATACGATTCTAATGACAGAAAATGAAGAGGAACTAAAGAGCCTCTTGATGAAAGTGAAAGAGGAGAGTGAAAAAGCAAGCTTAAAACTCAGCATTCAAAAAACTAAGATCATGGCATCTAGTCTCATCACTTCATGGCAAATAGATGGGGGAAAAGTGGAAACAGTAAGAGATTTTATTTTCTTGGGCTCCAAAACCACTGTGAATGGTGAGCACAGGAACAAAATTAAAAGACACTTGCTCCAGAATAAAAACTATGATAAACCTAGACAATATATTAAAAAGCAGAGACATCACTTTGCTGAGAAAGGTCCCTATAGTCAAAGCTGTGGTTTTTCCAATAGTCATGTATGGATGTGAGAGTTGGACCATGAAGAAGGCTGAGCACCAAAGAATTGATGCTTTTGAACTGTGGTGCTGGAAAAGACTCTTGAGAGTCCCTTGAACAGCAAGGAAATCAAACCAGTCAATCCTAAAGGAAATCAGCCTTGAATATTCATTGGAAAGATTGATACTGATGCTAAAGCTACAATACACTTTGGCCACCTGATGCAAAGAGCCGACTCATTGGAAAGAACTCTGATGCTGGAAAGATTGAAAGCAAAAGGGAAAGGGGGCAACTTAGGATGAGATGGCTAAATAGCATCACCAACTCAATGGACAAGAATTTGAACAAACTATGGGAGATAGTGGAGGACACAGTAGCCTGGCTTGCTATAGTCCATGGGGTTGCAGATAGTCAGATAGGACTTAGGGACTGAACAACAGAAATATTCAGTCAATCAGTTATGCCTAAATTGTGTGCAGTAAAAATCTCCACGTTTACACACAGTTCACACCAATCATCTCCAGTAAGCTTACTAATATTAATGATTTGGTGGAAAAGTTACTCACTTTCATATGGTTGGGACCCCCTTGAAGGATACACAAATTTGTATATGCCATGGTTTTTAGTGGTGCTGTCTTTCTGAATGAGGAGAATTTATACAAAATGGAAGGGCTCTTGGACATTTCTGACTCAAATGGCAGTGGTATAAAGCTCCCTTTGGATAAGAAAATGTTAGCTACCATGCAAAATTCATTGTGCACTTTCCAAAATTCTGGAAAATCTGTGTAACATACTAGAAGACAGGAGGTAACAGGTGGCAAATTTCACAAAGCAAAAAAGACCATACATGAAATGCACTAGGAGATAAGCTTCACTTGTTTATTTTAAAGGTGTATATAAAACATCTACTAAATCCTTGGCATAGTACAAAACACTAAAAATTACCAGGAAATATTTTTGCCTAAATACCTTGTGTTCTAGTAGAGAAGACGGAATATTCTTGATGATAAACAAATTAAAAAAGCATAGATTAGTTGCTATGAGAGTTGAGATGTTAGACTTTCCTTCCTTCCTTTTTTCTTTATTTCTTCCTCTCTCTCTCCCTCTCTCTTTCTTTCTTTTATTCTTCCCTTTCTTCTTCCATTTTTCCTGTTCAGGGTTTCAGGAAAAATTTACTAAAAACTATTTCTGTTTTGTTATGATAAGATAATGTTATATATATGTTTAAAAATCCAGAATAGAAAACCTATTTAATGAAAAAATAAGTCTCAAATTTCTCTCCCTAGAAGCACCTCATTTTTGCCAGTTATTCTGTGTATCTTCAGATAATCAATTTATGGGCAAACATTTGTACATATTTCATCTTTTTCTTTTTATATAAATAGAAGCATCATTTATACACAGTTTTGCCCCTGGTTTTTTTTAATTAATATATTTAAAAACTGTAAGTATATTTAATTAGTATAATTTTAGTATAGAGAAATATCTTTTTGCCATATGTGCTGCAAATATTTTTTCCCAGTTTATCATCTGTCTATAGACTTTGTTTAAGTATTTTTGCCACAAAGAATTTAAAATATTTTATTGGATCAAATTTATCAGTTTTTAAATAACTTCTATTTTAGGGTTTTTTTTAATATAAAGCTTTCTCAAAAAAAAAATAGTAACACCAATTTTGGAATATCTGATCTCTCTTTCCCCACTGATACAAGGTGTCAACAATGTTAGTTTTGGAATTTTCAGGGAAAGAAACGATAAAAGTTTAGGCAGGTGGAATAATATGAAGCAAGGAAGTCTATACCAGCCTTCTGACCCTTCAACCTGCTTCCAATGTTGTATTCCAACTGTTCAGAGAAATTTCCTCTGAAAACAGCCACCAGTCCTGCCACTATAGCACTGAATCAGTCCTATCGGCCAGATGGGGTGGAAACGTCTCCCAGACGTTGTCACAGTCCGTTCTCACAGCAGCTCCAGAGGGCAACTGACTCCAGTGTGGAGGTGAGGAACCTGAGGGAGTGAAGGGCTAAGTAACTTTACTAAGACAGCGTGGTCAGCAGACAGTACAACACAGGCCTGAGCTACTGAGGCAGATTCTGGTTGTGTATCTGCAACATAATGAATAAAATTGATAACTTGGTTCATGTTATATAAGGGAAAAGATGAGCAACAGGGCTAATACCCTGAAAGGAAATAAAAATATCGAGGAATTTGATATCTTTTAATGGAACAGTTACATCCTAAAGGAGATCAGTCCTGGGTGGTTTATTGGAAGGACTGATGCTGAAGCTAAAACTCCAGTCTTTGGGCCACCTCATGTGAAGAGTTGACTCATTGGAAAAGACCCTGATGCTGGGAGGGATTGGAGGCAGGAGGAGAAGGGGGTGACAGAGGATGAGATGGCTGGATGGCATCACCAACTCGATGGACTGGCATGCTGCAGTCCATGGGGTGACAAAGAGTCAGACGCAACTGAGCGACTGAACTGAACTGAACTGAATGTAACGGTGATACACTAAAAGTTGAAGATGAGAGTTACAGTCAGAATGTGAGGCGGAGTAATCCCAGTGCTGACAGGACTCGGGGTTTGGTAACAGGCATAGGTGAACCTCAATAAAAGTGAAAGTTAAACTCGCTCAGTCCTGTCTGAGCGACTCTGTGACTTCTTTGTGACCCCACAGACTGTACAGTCCATGAAATTCTCCAGGTCAGAATACTGGAGTGGGTAGCCTTTTTCTTCTCTGGGGCATCTTTCCAACCCAGGGATTGAACCCAGATCTCCTGCATTGCAGGTGGATTCTTTACCAACTGAGCTATCAGGGAATAATGTCATTTGGATAAGATAAATTCAGGAGGCTTCTTTGAATGATGGAACATTAAAAGAAACTGTGAAGCTTCATAGATTGCCACTGTAAAGGGGGAAGGCTCTGAGTCAGAGAACTTCTGACTGGGGCAGTGAGGTGAAAATGAGGGTATAGCCTGATGATACAAGCCTTGAAAGTGAATACATAGATACACCTTGGGATAAAGGGAGAATGTTCAAGATGAATTCTTTAATGAAATAAGTACTTCATTGAAGAAAATTATGTATAAAAAGATATAGATACATACCACAAGGACTACTGCAATTTTAATAAACACATCTAAACATTTTTCAGTGTCAACAATGATCATTTATTCATCCTAATAACTTTTCCTCTCAAGAGCAGAGTTTGAGTATGTTTTTGCTTCTTTTCTGTTGCTCATCACTAGATTATTATTAATCCTTTCTTGTATTGTGACAGTCCTTAAACTACCCTTCCTCAGTGTGGTGGTTTTAAAACACGTACAGGTCTAATACCTCTTCATCTGAATTTGACCTGGTGTTAACGACTCACTGCTAAAGAAGATAAGGTTTTGAAT
>NW_011488621.1:1453028-1455707 GCF_000754665.1 Bison bison bison
TGAATGACTTCTGAGGCCAGGTTGTAGGAGACACGGCTTCTACCTGGTTTGCTTTCTTGGGATAATTGCTCTTAGAACCTAACTTCTGTGCTTTGAGCTCAGGCCACGCAGAGAGCTTATATCAAGGTGTTTCAGCTGACAGTCTCAGCTGAGGCCCCAGCTGTTACCCAGCGCCAAGTCCTTAAGATGAGTGAAGAAGCCATTTAGATGCCTCTACCTCCATTAATCACATGACTGCTTCCCTGGTGGCCCAGAGGTTAAAGCGTCTGTCTGCAATGTGGGAGACCTGGGTTCGATCCCTGGGTCGGGAAGATCCCCTGGAGAAGGAAATGGCAACCCACTCCAGTATTCTTGCCTGGAGAATCCCATGGATGGAGGAGCCTGGTGGACTACAGTCCACGGGGTCGCAAAGAGTTGGACACGACTGAGTGACTTCACTTTCACCTCCATTAATCACCTGACTGCAACCATATTAGAGACCCTAAATGAGAAGCTGAGCTGAGTCAATCTGATAACTGTTATATAAATTAATAATAAATGATTATTGCTGTTTTATACCACTAAAGTTTGGGGTGTTTTTTTTTTTCTGTAGCTATAGTCAGAACAATTAAACATTGAACTAAACTTCAAAGCTACACTATCAATAATTATTTAGACATAGCAAGCTTTGTTGATTTATTTGACTGATTCTATACCCCATGTCATACTTTTCTCATTTTGTTGGAATACATACTCAAGTTTGTTTGTTTTTTTTACTCCCAGAATGAGATCTATGTCCTTGCATGTATGAAAAATACTTGAATGACAGTTTGACCGTTTATAAAATCCTAGATGCAAAATTTTTTTTTCTTTTACTAGCCTAATTCTTGCCTGGAGAATCCCAGGGATGGGGGAGCCTGGTGGGCTACTGTCTACAGGGTCACACAGAGTCGGATATGACTGAAGCGACGCAGCAGCAGAAGCATAGTTTTATAGACAAGAGTTCTGATTCCAGTGTTATTCCCACTCCAAGGTTGCTGATAGGTTCCTTTTTTTTCTTAAGCCTTGGCATTTGGAAAATTCTCCGGGACATTTAAAGATCTTCCTTCTGCTGGGCACTCTCTTCTCTCAAAATGTTCATGGCTGGCACTTTCTTGCCATTCAGATCTTATAGCAAATATTGCTTCCTCAGAGACACCTTTGCTGACATCCTGTGTAAAGTGGCTTTGTACAGTTATCACCTCATTTTCCATATGACTTTCTTCAGAGAGTTTATTGGTTTTTAATTTTGGCTATATTTGTTAATTCACTAATTCTATCTCTTTTCTTTAGGGTAGATGACCCTCAAAAGCTGAATTTGGCCTTTTTGCTTTATGGTTATATCTCTAACATATCTAACATATAATAAAATATTGAATAAAATATTTGATAAAGAATGAGTGAGTGAATTTTCTTTGTTTCATTTTACTACTAGATACTTAGTTATCTTTTCAATATGAAGACTCCTAATTTCAACCTCATCCTTTTGAAAAAACTATTTCTCGATTGTTTATATTTCTCATTCCTCTTCTCTCCTAGATCAGAAATATTAGACACCCTGGAACTGCCCTCAATATCTCCTAAAAGTTTTTCTTCATAGTTTTAATTTATTTTACCCTGACATATGTGCTGAAATATTTTCCTGTTTTTATTTTTTTATTTTTTTTCTTTGTGGGAAGTTTTATTTTATTTTTTATTTATTTATTTTTTATTATTTATTTTATTTTTAAACTTTACAATATTGTATTGGTTTTGCCAAATATCGAAATGAATCTGCCACAGGTATACTTGTGTTCCCCATCCTGAACCCTCCTCCCTCCTCCCTCTCCATACCCTCCCTCTGGGTCGTCCCAATGCACCAGCCCCAAGCATCCACTATCGTGCATTGAACCTGGACTGGAGACTCGTTTCATACATGATAGTATACATGTCTCAATGCCATTCTCCCAAATCATCCCACCCTCTCCCTCTCCCACAGAGTCCAAAAGACTGTTCTATACATCAGTGTCTCTTTTGCTGTCTCGTATACAGGGTTATTGTTACCATCTTTCTAAATTCCATATAGATGTGTTAGTATACTCTATTGGTATTTTTCTTTCTGGCTTACTTCACTCTGTATAATAGGCTCCAGTTTCATCCACCTCATTAGAACTGATTCAAATGTATCCTAGAGGAGAACATAGGCAAAACACTCTCCGACATACATCACAGCAGGATCCTCTATGACCCACCTCCCAGAATATTGGAAATAAAAGCAAAAATAAACAAATGGGACCTAAGTAAACTTAAAAGCTTCTGCACAACAAAGGAAACTATTAGCAAGGTGAAAAGACAGCCTTCAGAATGGGAGAAAATAATAGCAAATGAAGCAACTGACAAACAACTAATCTCAAAAATAAACAAGCAACTCCTACAGCTCAACTCCAGAAAAATAAATGACCCAATCAAAAAATGGGCCAAAGAACTAGACATTTCTCCAAAGAAGACATACAGATGGCTAACAGACACATGAAAAGATGCTCAACATCACTCATTATCAGAGAAATGCAAATCAAAACCACTATGAGGTACCATTTCACGCCAGTCAGAATGGCTGCAATCCAAAAGTCTACAAGCAATAAATGCTGGAGAGGGTGTGGAGAAAAGGGAACCCTCTTACAC
>NW_011488621.1:1455807-1483337 GCF_000754665.1 Bison bison bison
GCTACCCTCTTACACTGTTGGTGGGAATGCAAACTAATACAGCCACTATGGAGAACAGTGTGGAGATTCCTTAAAAAACTGGAAATAGAACTGCCTTATGATCCAGCAATCCCACTGCTGGGCATACACACTGAGGAAACCAGAAGGGAAAGAGACACGTGTACCCCAATGTTCATCGCAGCACTGTTTATAATAGCCAGGACATGGAAGCAACCTAGATGTCCATCAGCAGATGAATGGATAAGAAAGCAGTGGTACATATACACAAGGGAGTATTACTCAGCCATTAAAAAGAATATATTTTCCTGTTTTTATTTCAGTCAAGAGGAGTTCCTTTTTTATTAAAATATAGTGATGCACATTATCTTCATTTCAAATATCAAATCATAGTAGTGACTTGACATTTGCATATATTCTGAAATGTTCACTGTAAGACTAGTAACCATCTGTCCCCATGCAAAGTTATTACACTATGGTTGACCACATTCCTTTTACTGTATATTTCATTCCATGTCTTATTTATTTTATAACTAAAATACTTTAGTTTACATTCTTTAGCAATGTCCATTCACTTACTCAGTTCTTTTATTAATTTTTTAAAAATTTTAGCAAATATGTTTAATTTTCAGGAATCCTTTACTCTCTTCCGATTGCTATTTTTACTTGAATTTTGTTTCACTTTATGAATTCAATGTCTTTTTGACTCTCTCTGAAATAACTAAAATTTTAAAGATATCTTTCTTTTCTGTACATCTATTTCCTAGAAATATTTGTCTTTAGTTCCCTCTTTCATATGGTCTTCCTTAGCTTTCTGGTGGTCTCTGTTTTCTGGGACTTGGTAAGCAAAGGAATACATTGATTAGTTTAAGGAACTAGGTTATGTTTCCTCCAAAGTTGTGTCAGCCCAATTCACCTATTTTCCCACATATACTTTAAATTCTATTTGTCTGAGAATGATACTCAGTGATCTATATTAACAGATATGGATGCAGGTATAGACACCTAATAAGATGACCATTAAAATTTCAATAAACACTTTAACTTATTTTTTTTCTGTGAACATCAATCAATTTATTAACCCCTATAACTTTTCTTCTAAATAAGAATTGGAGTCATGTTTTAATATTTTGCAGCACTGCTATAAATGTACTCTTTTAATCACCTTTCAAGTAACTTAAATGGAACGTTGGAAGGAAAAGGAAATACAAAAATAAAGTGTGCCAAGTGATTTACTTCATCTAGAAAATACAGCTTCCAGAATGGCACTATTATCATTAGTTTAGTCAGGCTTCATCCATCCTAAATTTATTTCAATCCAGTTTCTATCACCAACAGTCTATGGAGATTACTCTTCTTACCATCTCCATTGACCAACTAATCATCAAAATTTTGATTTTCTCTTCTCCAATTGGTGCTTAATTGGAAAAATCTTTCCTACTTCTAAATAACTCTTCTCACTCAAAGATTATGTGGAAGTATTTTCTTTTAATTTTTCTGTTTTTATTTTATTGACTCCTTCTGCCCATTGGTGGCTCAGGGGTAAAGAATAAACCTGCCAATGTAGGGGGCGAGGGCTTGATCCCTGGGTGAGGAAAATCCCCTGAAGAAAGAAATGGCAACTCATTCCAGTTTTCTTATCTGGGAAATCCCATGGACAGAGGAGTCTGGTGGGCTATAGGCCATGGGGTCCCGAAAGAGTCAGACACGACTTGGCAACTAAGAAGCAACAACCTGCCCATCACTTAGTTCTAAGATGCGGCCATGCAATGGGTCCAAATCCGTGTGCTGATGAGTCACTGGACCTCTTCAGCTCTCTTTGCTACTGCTGCTACTAAGTCGCTTCAGTCGTGTCCGACTCTGTGCGACCCCATAGACGACAGCCCACCAGGCTTCCCCGTCCCTGGGTTTCTGCAGGTAAAAACACCAGAGTGAGTTGCCATTTCCTTCTCCAATGCATGAAAGTGAAAGTGAAGTCGCTCAGTCGTGTCCGACTCTTAGCAACCCCATGGGCTGCAGCCCACCAGGCTCCTCCGTCCATGGGATTTTCCAGGCAAGAGTACTGGAATGGGGTGCCATTGCCCGATTTTCAAATAAACCCTGCCCTGTCCATGTTGGTTTCTTCGTAAGTCTCCCAAGCCTGTCCTGTGTGTTCCAGACTCAGCATGACTTCCATTATGCATCCCACATGACATATCTGCCCCCTTGACTAGCTCTCTTAATCCCATCTGTCTTTCAAACTTTTTGAGGCCAACTTTCTACCTTCTATGAGGAGCTTCCAGGAAATTCCACAACCATTTTCCTTGAATATTTTAAGCTTCTCTAACTGAATATTCTGGAGAATCCCAGGGATGGGGGAGCCTGGTGGGCTGCCATCTATGGGGTCACACAGAGTCGGACATGACTGAAGTGACTCAGCAGCAACTGAATATTCATTTATTATTTACCATAAATTCTCATTTATTATTAATTCTTAATTTATACTCCACTTCCTTCATTAATTTCTTTAAGAGCAGAGTTTGTCGTACATGTAAAGACTTTTTGTCCCCTCCCCTCATGTAGTTTTGTAATATGTACCCAGAAAGTACCAACTTTGCCATTGAAGTAGTAAGTAGTAGTAGTGTTAGTCACTCAGTCATGTCTGACTCTGCAATCCCTTGGACTGTAGCCTGCCAGGCTCCTCCGTCCATGGGATTCTCCAGGCAAGAACACTGGAGTGGGTTGCCATTCCCTTCTCCAGAGGATCTTTCCAACTCAGGGATCGAACACAGGTCTCCTGCATTGCAGGCAGATTCTTTACTGTCTGAGCTACAGGGAAGATGCATGTAAGCAAACAAAAAATCAATTGATCTATACTTTTTAGCCAGGACAAAAAAAGTGAAAAGTTTGGAGTTAAGGATTAGGTCTGCCTTTGAATGTGTGTGTGTGTGTGAAGTCGCTCAGTGGTGTCCGACTCTTTGTGACCCCATGGACTGTAGCCCGTCAGGCTCCTCTGTCCATGGGATTCTGTAGGCAAAAATACTGGAGTGGGTTGCCATTTCCTTCTACAGGGTATCTTCCCAACTCAGGGATCAAACCCGGGTCTCGTGCATTGCAGGCAGACGCTTTGTCCTCTGAGCCACGCAAAGCAGCCAATTACGTCATTCTCTGCAAACCTGTCTCCATAGTTTTCAAAGCGGCTATTGGTGGACTTCTTCCCAGTGCCTCAGTAGCCATAGGAGAAAGGCTCTTTGCTTAGCTGAGTGCTGCAAGAGTCCAGGGACCAACCAATGCGGACCACGTGTGGGTCGGGCTCTGTAGACGGAAGGTGCTTCACAGAGATTTCCTCATTGATCTTCATCTCAAAGCACACACGGCCCCTTCTGACCCCATAGCTGGCACGGGCTCCTGACCACAGGTATGCAAAGCCTTCAGTCGTGAGTGGGTAGCCACTACTCCGGTCTCGGGCCACCTTGAAGTGGAGGTCGCAGTTGTATGTGTCAATGGCCACAAGGGTATCATCAAAGTCATCTTCATCCTCTTCAGCCAGAGGCTGAGGAGATCGCCCCCTCCTATCCTCTCGGTGCTCAAAGTACCCTCGTCCCCGGTTTTCTTCATAAGGCCTCTTGCGACTCTGGAATTGCTGTCTGGTTTGTGTTGAGATGCTTCGGGTGGGAGGAAGCTGGTGGGTGCTTCTTGCTTCATCTCTGTCTTCACTTCTGGGCGATAGGCCTGCTGCTGCTACTGTGAAAAGCATAAATAATATTTTTGTAATGACTTAGTAGGAAAAGGCTTCCCTGGAGGCTCACGGACAGAGGAGCCTGGTGGGCGACAGTCTAGGGTCACAAAGAGTT
Source organism: Bison bison bison (assembly GCF_000754665.1). NCBI lineage: Eukaryota > Metazoa > Chordata > Mammalia > Artiodactyla > Bovidae > Bison > Bison bison. Next base: position 1,459,638 of record NW_011488621.1, read on the forward strand.
GGATATGACTGAGCAACCAACACACACACACAGTAGGAAAAGCACATTAGCCTAGTTCACATGGTTTTAAATAGTTAGCACGTGCATGGATTTTTCTTTGTTTGTTTCTTGTTGTTTTAAATTCTGGCTTTACCATGTAGCACTGGAGTATCAGAAAGCCTTTTCTGCTTATCTGCTTAGCTGGTTCCAAAAGAGATGCCTATGACCCGCAATTCAATGCAAATTTCATAATCTCAGAAAATCATACAAAGAGGAAAACACCTGTTAGGTCAGCTCCCTTAGATTATAATCTATAAAACTATAGAATCGCCCAAAACTAACATTATACTGTAAGTCAAATATACCTCAATTTAAAAAAAATAATGTTTCCATGCCTGCTCTCTAGGAGATAATTTGCTAAGACAATGCATTGATTCTGAGTATAGTGCTTAAATGAATGAAAAATTTTAAAACATCTGTTATAAAATAGATAACTAATAAGACCCTACTGTATAACACAGAGAACTCTGTTCAATACTCTGTAATGACCTATATGAGAAAAGAATCTAAAAAAGAGCAGGCATATGTCAGAGGATGAGATGGCTGAATGGCATCACCAATACAATGAACATGAACTTGGGCAAACTCCAGGAGATGGTGAGGGACAGGGAGGCCTGGCGTGCTGCAGTCCATGGGGTTGCAAAGAGTCGGACATAACTGGTTGACTGAACAACAACAAATATATGCATGTATAACTGAGTCACTCTGCTATACTGCAGAAACTAACACAGCATTGTACATCAACTGTGCTCCAATAAAAATTAATTAAATAGAGATTCTTTAAAATTCTGCTTTCTCAGCTCATAAAACTAAAGAACTCTTTGCAAAATAGCTTTCTAATTGATCTGACGTCAATTTACCTAACATATCTTTCCGTACATAAAGGTACAGAAAGTTCTGTACATAACTTGTGTTTATGTATTATTAGTGCTAATGAAGTGCTAGTGAAAGTTGCTCAGTTGTGTCCGACTCTTTGCCACCCCATGGACTGTACAGTCTGTGGAATTCTCCAGGCCAGAATACTGGAGTGGGTAGCCTTTCCCTTCTCCAGGGGATCTTCCCAACCCAGGGATCAAACCCAGGTCTCCTACATTGCAGGTGGATTCTTTACCAACTGAGCTATCAGGGAAGCCCTTATGTATTATTAGGTTAGATATTAAATGAAGGAATATTCATATAATTTCTAGAAACTATCTTTGTAAAGATAAAATTATGTTGTCATTGAACTGAACTCCATGATTTTCAGGCTTCCTAAGATTTCATGGTCCAAGTAGCAGAAGAATTTGCTTGTATATCTGGTTTGAAATCTGGACACAGACTCTAAAGCTGCTTAACACTGCTTGTAATACAAATATGCACTTTCAAGACAACTTTTTCTACTGAATAAATTTTCCATTTTCATTCTGTAGAACTGCTAAGAAAATTCTTCTGAATAAAAGGATATTTCTGTCAAAGTCTTCTTGGAGTTTGCATAATTGTACTTGGTGTTACCTGTCTTCATCTACCCAAACACTTGTTGCCAAGAATACAAGCTTTAGAGAGGTTATCACAAATTCTGGGATGAGATACCCTTTTCTTTCTATAGTTATTACAACTCAGAGAAATGTCTTTCACTAGCAAGATGATATAATAGTGATATATAGAGAGATATCATAATGCAAATACCTGTTGCTGCCTCAGTTCTTTGTAATGAGATGAATGTAACTCAAAAAGAGAAAGCAAAAGTGAAGTCTCTCAGCCATGTCTGACTCTTTGCAACCCCATGGGCTGTAGCCTGCCAGACTCCTTTGTCCATGAGATTCTCCAGGCAAGAACACTGGAGTGAGTTGCCTTTCCCTTCTCCAGGGGATCTTCCCGACCAGAGATGTAACTCAAGTCTCCTTAAACCTGACCATTTTGAAGCTAACAATATTAATGTTGAAACTTCTATTTCATCCTGTGTTATCAGGATGAAATGTATTCCATATCTGGTTTGATGGGAAGTGAAAGTAGTTCAGTCATGTCTGATTCTTTGTGACCCCATGGACTATACAGTCCATGGAATTCTCCAGGCCAGAATACTGGAGTGGGTAGACTTTCCTTTCTCCAGGGGATCTTCCCATCTCAGGGATTGAGCTTGGGTCTCCCACATTACAGGTGGATTCTTTACCAGCTAAGTCAGGAAAGAAACCCAAGAATACTGGAGTGGGTAGCCTATCCCTTCTCCAGCAGGTCTTCCCCACCCAGGAATCCAACCGGGGTCTCCTGCATTGCAGGTGGACTCTTTACCAATTGCACTATCAAGGAAGCCCAAGGAAGCCTTTAAGCATCAAAATTGCCTTCAGTAATTTTCTGTAGATTCTCTCAAAGTATTTCGAATATTCATGACTTTCATTCACTGGAAAACACTTAACACAATTTAAATTTCTTTTTTATTATCCAAAGACATTAATGTAAACAGTTTGTGTAAGCAGACTGTTCATCATCTAAAATGGGTAGATAAATTATGCCCCAGGGCCAAATATGGTCCCCTATCTGTTTTTGTAAATAAAGTTTTATTGGAACACAGCCAAACCCATTCATTTACACATTGTCTATGACTGAGCTCTTTTCCAGCAAAGGCAAATAATTGTGACAGAACTTACATGTCCCCTAAATCCCAAAACATTTACTATCTGTACCCTTATTTTTTAAAAAAGTCTGCAAGCCCTGACTGAAAACAGTTCTTTTTTTATTGTTTCCTGTGATACTGGAAGTCATTTGCAGTAGTTTCCTTTCCCACACCCCCAATTTATAGTCCAAATAAAGTATTTCTAAGTATCTCTTGTTTACTTTTAAAATATTTACCTTCTAAATGCCTTTAAAATTTTCCACTTCTCTCTGTTTTCATGTTAACACTCTCGTCAATTCACCGTCTTCAACTATACTACTGCAATAGCCTTCTCACTGATTTCCTGCTGGAATCTTGATCCAAGTAAATCCATTCTTTATACTGTAGCCATAGTGATGGTTTTCAAATACAGTTTTCATTATTTCACTCTCACACTGAAAACCCTTCAATAGCTTCCCTATGTTCATTGTTGTTCAGTTGCTCAGTCAACTCCGACTCTTTGCAACCTCATGGAGTACAGCAAGCCAGACTACCCTGTCCTTCACCATCACCTGCAGCTTGTTCAAATTCATGTATATCGAGTCAGTGATGCCATCCAACCATCTCATCCTCTGTCGTCCCCTTTTCCTCCTGCCTTCAATCTCTCCCAGCATCAGGATCTTTTCTAATGAGTCAGCTCTTCCCATCTGGTGGCCAAAAAATTGGAGCTTCAGTTTCAGCGTCAGTCCTTCCAATGAATATTCAGGGTTGATTTCCTTTAGGATTGACTGATTTGATCTCCTTGCAGTCCAAGGGACTCTCAGAAATCATCTCCAACACCACAGTTCAAAACCATCAATTCTTTGGTGCTCAGCCTTCTTTATGGTCCAACCATCACATACATACATGACTACTGGAAAAATCATAACTTTGACTAGATGGACCTTGTTGGAAAAGCAATGTATCTGTTTTTAATATGCTGTCTAGGTTTGTCATAGCTTTTCTACCAAGGAACAAGTATCTTTTCATTTCATGGTTGCAGTCACCATCTGCAGTGATTTTGGAGCCCAAGAAAATAAAATCTCTCACTGTTTCCCCATCTGTTTGCCATGAAGTGATGGGACCTGATGCCATGATCTTAGTTTTCTGAATGTAGAGTTTTAACCTAGCTTTTTCACTCTCCTCTTGCAGCTTCATAAAGAGGCTCTTTAGTTCCTCTTCACTTTCTGCCATTAGGGTGGTATCATCTGCATATTTGAGGTTATTGATATGTCTCCCAGCAATCTTGATCCCAGCTTGTGCTTCATCCAGCCCAGAATTTCCCATGATGTACTCTGCATATAAGTTACATAAACAGGGTAACAATATACAGGCTTAACATACTCTTTTCCCAATTTTGAACCAGTCCATTGTTCCATGTACAGTTCTAACTGTTGCTTATTGACCTGCATTATAGGTTTCTCAGGAGGCAGATAAGATGGTGTGGTATTCCTAGCTCTTCAAGAATTTTCCATTGTTTGTTGTGATCTACACAGATAGTGACTACAGCCAGGATATGAAAAGATGCTTACTCCTTGGAAGGAAAGTTATGACCAACCTAGACACTATATTAAAAAGCAGAGACATTACTTTGTCGACAAAGGTCCATCTTGTCAAGGCTATGGTTTTTCCAGTAGTCATGTGTGGATGTGAGAGTTAGACTGTAAAGAAAGCTGAATGCCAAAGAATTGATGCTTTTGAACTGTGGTGTTGGAGAAGACTCTTGAGAGCCCTGTGGACTGCAAGGAGATCCAACCAGTCCATCCTAAAGATCAGTCCCAGGTATTCATTGGAAGGACTGATGCTGAAGCTGAAACTCCAATACTTTGGCCACCTGATTCGAGGAGCTGACTCATTTGAAAAGACCCTGATGCTGGGAAAGATTGAGAGTAGGCGGAAAAGGGGACGACAGAGGATGAGATGGTTGGATGGCATCACCAACTTAATGTACATGAATTTGGGTAGACTCTGGGAGTTGGTGATGAACAGGGAGGCCTGGAGTGCTGTAGTCCACGGGGTTGCAAAGAGTCAGACACACTGAGCAACTAAACTGAACTGCTGCTGCTGCTGCTAAGTCGCTTCAGTCATGTCTGACTCTGTGCGAACCCATAGATGGCAGCCCACCAGGCTCCCCCATCCCTGGGATTCTCCAGGCAAGAACACTGGAGTGGGTTGCCATTTCCTTCTCCAATGTATGAAAGTGAAAAGTGAAAGTGAAGTCGCTCAGTCGTGTCTGACTCTCAGTGACCCCATGGACTGCAGCCTACCAGGCTCCTCCATCCATGGACTTTCCCAGGCAAGAGTACTGGAGTGGGTTGCCATTGCCTTCTCCAAAACCAAACTGAACACAGTCAAAGCTTTAGTGTAGTCAGTGAAGCAGAAGTAGATGTTTTTCTGGAACTCTCTTGCTTTTTTGATGATCCAGCAGATGTTGGCAATTTGATCTCTGGTTCCTCTGCCTTTTCTAAATCCAGCTTGAACACCTGAAAGTTCTCGGTTAGTGTGCTATTGAAGCCTAGCTTGGAGAATTCTGAGCAGTACTTTGCTAGCATGGGAAAATGAGTTTAATTGTGCAGTAGTCTGAACATATTTTGGCATTGCCTTTCTTTGGGATTGGAATGAAAATTGACTTTTTCCATTCCTGTGGCCATTGCTGAGTTTTCCAAATTTCTTAGCATTTTGAATGTCTAAGTTCATTAGTATTAAAATAGTATCCATAACATTCTGCATCTATTAGTCACTATTTTTCTGCACAATTTAATCCCAGCCTTTTTATCTCATTTCATCTTATTACTCTCCTTACAGTAGTCTTTTATTTCATAAATCCCTCCTACCTCAGGGCCTTTGCACAAGCTGTATACTCCATTTGAAACTTTTTTGTGTTCTTCTGCAGTAGTGATTTAGTCACTAAGTTGTGTCCAATTCTTGTGACCCCATGGACTCTAGTCCACCAGGTTTCTCTGTCCATGAGGTCTTCTAGGGAAGAATAATGGGTTGCCATTTCCTTCTCTAGGGAATCTTCCTGACCCAGGGGTCTTTTTTCCATAACATGGCTCTAGGACCACTTAGTTGTCTTTAATGTCATTCCAAACAATGTTACTGTGATGTTTGTCATATCTGTGTGCATTTAAAAAAAGAAAACATCAAAATTGGTGCATTTTTGTGTAGCCATTTTAATATTGAGCATGGAAGAAAAGAAGTAATATTTTCAGCCTGTCATGCTCTATTATTTCAAGAAAGGTAAAAACACAACTGAAATGCAAAAAAAAAAAAAAAAGTTCTACAGTGTATGGAGAAGGTGCAGTGACTGATCTAATGTGTCAAAAGTGGTTTGCAAAGTTTTGTGCTGGAGGTGTCTTATTGGACCATGCTCCATAATCTGGTAGACCAGTTGAAGTTGATAGATCAAATGGAGACATTAATTGAAAATAATCAACACTATACCATGTGGGAGATAACTGACATACTGAAAATAGCCAAATCAAGTGTTGAAAATTATTTGAACTAGGTTGGTTATGTTAATCACTTTAATGTTTAGGTCCACCTAAGTTAAGGTTCCACCTTCCTGACCACATTTCCGCATGTGATTCTTTACTTAAGCATAATGAAAACATTCTGATTTTAAAACAAATTGTGATGGGTGATGAAAAGTTAATACTGTACAATAACTTGGAAAGGAAGAGGTTGTGGGGTAGGTGAAATGAACCACCACCAACCACACTAAAGTCCAGTCTTCATCCAAAGAGGGTGATGTCGTGCATACGGTGAGATAGAAAGGGAGTCCTCTATTATGAGCTCCTTCTGGAAAACCAAATGGTTAATTCCAGGAAGTACTGCTCCCAATTACACCAAAGGAAGGCATCACTTGACAAAAAGCATCCAGAATTCATTGTAAATTATTAATATATATTTATTAATACATATAATATATTCCATTAGGATAACATAAGACCACATTTCTTTGACAACCAGCAAAAACTGTTATCGTTTGGCTGGGGAGTCTGACTCATCCACCGTATTTACCAGGAATCAACCCTGAATACTCATTGGAAGGACAGATGCTGAAGCTGAAGCTTCAATACTTTGGCCACCTGATGCAAAGAACTGACTCATTGGAAAAGACCCTGATGCTGGGAAAGACTGAAGGTAAAAGAAGAGGGCAGCAGAGGGTGAGATGGTTGGATAGAATCACCAACTCCATAGACGTGAATTTGGGAAAACTCAGAGATAATAAGGGACACAGAGGCCTGGCATATTGCCATCCACGGGGTAGCAGAGTTGGAGAACACTTAGTGACTGCACAACAGCAGCAACAGCAATCCACCAGATACCGCACCTTAAAATTTCCATTTGTTTTAGTCTTTATAACATTCTCTTAACGAAAAAAGATTCCACTCCCTGGAAGCCTGTAAAAGACACTTGGAGCAGTTCTTTGCTCAAAAAGATTAAAAGTTTTGGGAAGATGGAGTTATAAAGTTGCCTGAAAAGTGGCAGAAAATAGTGAAATAAAACAGTGAATATGTTGTTCAATAAATTTCTTGGTGAAAATGTAAAGTGAGTCTTTTAATTTATTTAAAAACTGAAGGGACTTTTTGCTCAACCCAATACTATCTCTGAAAGAGAGAAGCACACGCATAAGCTTACTTTCTAAGGCATGCATTTTTGTACCAATATATTAGCCTTCATGGTGTTACGAGTGTTTCTGTAGGAGATGATGGACCAAAGCATGTATCTTCATAGACCCCTGATAATTAGAAAGACAAAGAACATGGGTTTTCTGTTATGTTCTCATCACACTGTGAAAACTGAAAAAATTAGAATAATAAAGCTTAGAAGGGATCAGAAAATGTCAATCAATCAATCTGTCTTTCTACCTTGAGGCATTTGTATTTAAATTAACAGCTAAAAAACCAAAAGGGATTGAGGTAAGAAAAGGTAAAAAAAAGGAAAAAAAAAAAAAAAAAAAAAAAAACTATGCTCTAGGCAAAGAGAATATTTATCAGAAACTAAAATGCAATCTTTTCATCTTATCCACATTGCTATATATTCAGCTATACTTCACAAGCAGAGAATAATCTAGTAACAACTCTTTAGCAGATATTTATGTTTACAGAAAATTTACCTAGACTAACTGAGACAGAGAATAGTGGGTCATTTTCAAACTTTTTACAATTTTATAGTGAGGATTTTACACCATTCCTTGATAATCCATCCCTTCATCAGGGGATCTTCCCAATCCAGGAATTGAACCCAGGTCTCCCGCACTGCAGGAGGATTCTTGACCAGCTGAGCCAGCAGGAAAGCCCAAGGATACTGGAGTGGGTAGCCTATCCCTTCTCCAGCAGATCTTCCTGACCCAGGAATTGAACCGGGGTCTCCTGCATTGCAGGCAGATTCTTTACCAACTGAGCCATCAGGGAAGCCCAGAGAATATCACCCTCTTCCAAAACTAAAATGTTTTTCTCTTAAGTCTAGCATACTCTCTCTGGCTGTAATTTAATCTCATCCTTTTACCCTCAGCAGAGCAGAGAGCAGCTGGCAACATCCTCCTTCCAATTAATAATCTTTCACATAATTACAGGTGGTTAGTCACCGACTCTTAGCTTTTCTTGTCTACACAAAATCAGTTCAGTAATTTTTTAAAGCCTTTCCCTCCAGGGCATATATTTTTATTTTTTGATATTTTTATAGGCCACACTTCTCTCATTTATATTCTTAGTACACTTATACTTTCCTTAGTGTTTCTTTTTGGTCAATACGCAATGTTATGGGAAACAAACCTCATACAATGGCATATAAAAAGTCTATTTTAGGATTACCTGTTCAAAGAATCAACATAATTGCATTGTTAACTAAAGCAGAACCAAAGAGAATTTAGCCTTGTTCACACAAGTGAATGCTGATTTATTAAAAACTAATTCTCTGCAATTTTTACTTAGCATTGATAGTAAAAGTGAGAATCTTAGAGTTGATTATCATCCATCCTTTCAAGAGATCTGGGGCTTCCGTGATAGCTCAGTTGGTAAAGAATCTGCCTGCAATGCAGGAGACCCCAGTTTGATTCCTGGGTTGGGAAGATCCACTGGAGAAGGGATAGGCTACCCATTCCAGTATTCTTGGACTTCCCTGGTGGCTTAGGTGGGAAAGAAGCCACCTGCAATGTGGGAGACCTGGGTTCAATCCCTGGGTTGGGAAGATCCCCTGGAAAAGGAAACGGCTACCCACTCCAGTATTCTGGCCTGGAGAATTCAACGGACTGTATAGTCCATGGGTTCCAAAAGAGTCAGGCATGACTGAGCAACTTTCACTCTTCAAGAGATCGAGCAAGAAGAGAAAGAAGTGGATTTTGAGAAAGAAAGAGAAGTCAGGGTAAGAGGAAATCATTTTAAACTGAAAAATCTTGAGCAGAGTGTGTGTGGAAAGAACAGATATAAAATAAGAAGTGGAAAGTGAGAAAGTGGGTAACTGCTGAAATGAGAGCATAAAGACCCAAGAGGGAGTGGAGTGAGGTGCAGAGGTGGAACTTAACTGACTTGACTTATTTTTAAATAAGCAAAATCCTACTTTGTTACTTTGATTGTATACTAATCTTATACTTTGATTTTATAAACAGTTCATTTAGATTGTTAATTTCTTGGCACTCTTTCGTGAATTTTTTGGCAATCTTTAAGGATACTTTTTTTTCTCCTGAAAGTAATTATTTACTACACTACTCATGGACTGCAGCCCTCCAGGCTCCTCTGTCCATGGGATTCTCCAGGCAAAAGCACTGGAGTGGGCTGCCCTGTCCTTCTCAAGAGGATCATCTTGACCCAAGGATCGAACATCAGGTCTCCTGTGTTTCCTGCATTCCAGCAAATTCTTTACCTACTGAGTCACCTGGGAAGCACCAATTATGACAATACCTCATAGATAATATTTGAACTAGATTCAGGCTCTTTTTACTCTTCACATATTAATACCTTGATTGACTTAGGCTTTAAACTACTTTTTTATTGATGAGCTTTTGATTGATTCATATTTAAATAATTGCATTATGGTGGCTCAGAGGGTAAGGCATCTGTCTGCAATGCAGGAGACCTGGGTTCGATCCCTGGGTCAGGAAGGTCCCCTGGAGAAGGAAATGGCAACCCACTCCAGTACTCTTGCCTGGAAAATCCCATAGACAGAGGAGCCTGGTAGGCTACAGTCCATGGGGTCCCAAAGAGTCGGACACGACTGAGCGACTTCACTTTCTTCACTTTAAAATTTAAGTAGTTCTAATTAGCTTACAAATACAATTTTCCCTTTCTCAGCATTTAATTTTTGCTATGATATGTCTTTTAGTATCTTCCATATCTTTGCAATCCATGACCTTCTTCTTTAAAACAACCAGATGTCGTATGGAGCAGTATCAGATCCCCCTATATTTAATGCCCCCAAATGCATAGAAGTGAAACAGGAGAGTGAAAAGTTGGCTTAAAGCTCAACATTCAGGAAACTAAGGTCATCACATCTGGTCCCATCACTTCATGGCAAATACATGGGGAAACAGTGAAAACAATGACAGACTTTATTTTGGGGGGCTCCAAAATCACTGCAGATGGTGATTGCAGCCATGAAATTAAAAGACGTTTGCTCCTTGGAAGAAAGGAGCATAGAAAGGTTATCTATGACCAACCTATACAGCATATTAAAAAGCAGAGACATTACTTTGCCAACAAAGATTCATCTAGTCAAAGCTATGGTTTTTCTGGTAGTCATGTATGGATGTGAGAGTTGGACTATAAAGAAAGCTGAGCGCCAAAGAATTGATGCTTTTGAACTGTGGTGTTGGAGAAGACTCTTGAGAGTCCCTTGGACTGCAAAGAGATCCAACCAGTCCATCCTAAAGGCTATCAGTTCTGAATATTCATTGGAAGGACTGATGCTGAAGCTGAAACTCCAATACTTTGGCCACCTGATGAGAAGAACTGACTCATTAGAAAAGACCTTGATGCTGGGAAAGATTGAAATCAGGAGGAAAAGGGGACGACAGAGGATGAGATGGTTGGATGGCATCACCGACTCAATGGACATAAGTTTGAGTAAACTCTGGGAGTTGATAGGGAGGCCTGGCGTGCTGCAGTCCATTCAGTAGCATAGAGTCAGACACAACTGAGCAACTGAACTGAACTGAACTGAATTGAACTGAAATGCAACCTGCTATGTAAATAACAGCTTTTGATAACCATTTCCCTCAGGGCTTCTCTATTATGGGTGATATCAAAGCAGAGAATGTGTTTTGGAGTAAACTGAAAAGCTAAACCATTTTCTTAAGAAGGATTTTAATTAGTCAAATGGAACATGTTAATGTTTTTCATTTGAGGTTTGAAGAGAAAGGAACTAAAACACAGAGGAACATAGCAAGTGTAGATTCTCTGGCTTCCCTAGAAATGTGGGGTGACACACCTCTGAATTTTTTCCAACAGAAGTATTATAAGAGGAAGAAAAAAGTTGTGAGAGGGTAAATGTTACCCAAGAATATAGTAGCATTAAGGGCTCAGCGCCAGGCTTATAGAGTTTCTCTGCAGCACAGTTTTTATTGATGAGTGTATGCAGTCTAATTCACATAATTGGAGCTACTATAATCATGCTATCCATTTTCCTTACTGTAGCACATACTGTTGAGGTATATGGGTAGCAATAGTTGCTACTGCAATATTGCCCCCTTGCTACATGTGGGGTATTTAATCATCTGTTTATTTTACCTTCCTTGTGGTGACACCCTGCTACTGAACGGTGAGGTTAAGTCCTCATAGCCAGGACAGTAGGAGAGAAAAACAATGATGGCAATCCAGAACCCACAGCCACAGAGCTCTAAGAGTGAGCGGTTTTGCAAAAATACAATGGGAAAATAATATCCTCTAGCTCAGAGCATTTAATTTAATAAAACAATGAAAGAAATTGATTTCAAACAGAATGCATTCATTGTATGTCATTTGCCCCTCTGTTTTAAAAGCTATTAAAACAAGTTATATCTCATTTTGGAAAACTGAGAATAAAGTCATAAAGGCACAGTGGGGTTTGCTTGAAATACACATTACTAAAATGGTACCAAAACATTTTATTTGCTTTGGCCTTTTGAAGTGAGGCTATGGTGAGGCTGGAAGAATGATACTTTTTGACATTCAACAGTTCTGTTGTTTGCTCTTGTTTTTAGAGTCACTAAGGGATTTTTTTCCCTGATAACTCAGGATAGCCAGGCAGGAGATAAGAACTTCATGGGCCCTCAGGATCCTGGGTGATCACTCCATTTCAGCATCTTCAAAGGAAAGCAAAAACAGAGGGCTTCATTTTCAAAATCAGTTTATGTGGATGTTTCATGGCACAGAAGAGGTTACACAGGTGTTTCAGGCCTTTGATGTTTTCTTTTTGTTCATACTGTTTCCAAAGGGAAGGTGTAGGCTAAAGCATTCCCAATAGTTCCTACCAGAGGCGTCAAGCCAAGGCAAGCAGATGTTGGTGTCACATTCACAGTCAACGAATGTAATATCTGGTTTTTCATAACTACCCGTCCAAAGCGTATAAACAGAACACAGTATAAAGATCAGTAAAACAGGAGGAGACATACTCTGTGCCCTCTCATCCCACTGAGCTCCGAATGACTCCACATCCTCTTGCCTACATTTCCTGAGCTCCCAGTTGGACCAAAATCACTGAAAAAGCTGCCAGAGTATATACTCCTCCTTAGAGGTGCATCGCACAATCTTTGCTGAGCTTCAGGATGTGGCTCTTAATCATCTACCAGATGTTTTTATTTACTAGTTGCTATTTAAAATAGCTTGTAGGGTATTCTTATTTCATTCTGATCTCATTCCATTTAGAAACCGTTAAATGCATGCAACGCATGTATTCCTAAAGCAGAGACTCAGCAGCAATAATCAAGGCTGTGAAAGTGTTTTGTGAAATCCACACAAAACTAGTCAACTGCATGAACATGCTGAACAGCGTTTCATACTACCCTTAAGTAATAAATAAATAAAAGAAAGAAAGAAACTGAAGTCGCTCAGTCATGTCCGACTCTTTGCGACCCCACGGACTGTATGTTGCCCACCAGGCTCCTCTATCCATGGGATTTCCCAGGAAAGACTACTGGAGTGGGTTGCCATTTCCTTCTCCAGGGTATCTTCCCGACCCAGGGACTGACCCTGGGTGTCCTGCATTGCAGGCAGACGCTTTACTGTCTGAGCCACCAGGGAAGCGAAGTCTTAAGCCCTGGACCACCAGGGAAGTCCCAATAAATAAACAGGAACATTTTAATGGTGGTGGAGTGAGAGCAGTGGATGCTCCCAGTGCCCCTAGGAAACATCACCTTTTTCTGGTCAGTATAACTAGCCCCCAGCTTTTGATGGCTAATGGCTTAGTTGTCTTTTCCAGAGAACTTATCTAAGCTGATCTAAGCAAGAGTGTTCTCTCTGAACGTAACTGTGATGCATACACATGCTTACACACACACATACATACACAGACGCATAGGGTCGGCCTGCTGCCAATAACTGACTCACATTAGTGCACACAGGACCTGTCCCCTTGATCATGCTGCAATTCATGCCCTAGAGAAACCCAACGGATCAGCTTGAAGCTGGACATCATCTGGGATAACTTTCTAATAGAGATTTGCCCCTTCCTGCCCTATCCTGCCTCCCTCAGAATATCACTCTTTCAAGCATCACTTGATGTGCTAAAATTACTGCTCTGTTTCTTGGGAATCCAACCCTATGTGAGAACATGTAAATAATGTAAATCATTAAGACTGAGGTTGTAAATCAGTCAAAATATGGTCTGTATTCTGAATAGAGAGCAAAGGCAGCAGAGAGCAAAAAAACACAGGCCTGAAGATACTACCTAGCACTGTGCAACAATTGTATTATTTTAAGTGGATGAATAAACAAACAAATATAAGTTGAAGACTGCTATGAATATCTTCTTCTTGTTGTTCAGGCACTAAACAGTGACTGACTCTTTGTGACCCCATGGACTGCCACGTGCCAGAATTCCCTGTTCTTCACTATTTCCATGAGTTCACTCAAACTCATGTGCACTGAGTCGGTGATGCCCTCCAACCATCTCATCCTCTGTCCCTCCCTTCTATCACCCACAGGGTCTTTTTCAGTGAGTCAACCCTTCCAAGCAGGTGGCGAAGGTATCAGAGCTTCAGCTTCAGAATCAGCCCTAACAATGAATATTCAGAATTGATTTCATTTAGGATTGACTGGTTTGATCTCCTTGCAGTCCAAGGAACTCCCAAGAGTTTTCTCCAGGACTGCAGTTCAAAAGCATCACTTCTTCAGTGCTCAGCCTTCTATATGGCCCAACTATCACATCCGTACATGACTACTTGAAAAACTATAGCTTTGACCATACAGAACTGTATCAGCAAAGTGACGTCTCTGCTTTTTAATATGCTCTTTAGGTTTTTCATGGTCTTCCCTGGTGTCTCAGATGGTAAAGAATCTACGTGCAATGTGGGAGACCTGGGTTCGAACCCTGGGTTGGGAAGATCCCCTGAAGAGGGCATGGCCACTCCAATGTTCTTGCTTGGAGAAACCCCATGGGCAGAGGAGCCCGGAGGGCTACAGTCCATGGGTTACAAAGAGTTGGACATAACTGAACAACTGAGCACACATAGGTTTGTCATAGCTTTCCTTTCAAGAAGAAAGCTTCTTTCAATTTCATGGTGGCAGTCGCCTTCCACAGTGATTTTGGAATGCAAGAAAATAAGATCTGTCACTGCTTGCATCATGTGGTGCTAGTGTTAAAAACTCGCCTAAGAATGCAGGAGACAAAAGAGACGTGGGTTCAAACCCTGGGTTGGAAGATCCCCTGGAGGAGGAAATGGCAACCCACTCCAGTATTCTTGCCTGGAGAATCCCATGGACAGAGGAATCTAGCACGCTAGAGTCCATAGGGTCACATAGAGTTGGAGACGGCTGAAGTGACTTAGCCCATTTGCTATGAAATGATGGGGCTGGATGACATTATCTTAGTTTTTTGAATGTTGAGTTTTAAGCCAGCTTTTTCGCTTTCCTCTTTCATCCTCAACAAGAGTCTCTGTAGTTCCTCTTTACTTACTGCCATTAGGGTGGTAACATCTGCATCTCTGAGGTTGTTGATATTTCTCCTGGCTATCTGGATTCCAGCTTGTGATTCATTCAGCCTGGCATTTGTGTGATGTACTCTACATACAAGTTAAATAATTAGGTGACAGTATACAGCTTAACCCACTCCTTTCTTGATTTTGAACCAGTCTATTGCTCCACCGTTATTGTTGTTCAGTCATTCAGTCATCTCTGACTCTTTGCGACCCCACAGACTGCAGCACGTCAGACTTTCCAGTCCTTCACCATCTCCCAGAGCCTGTTCAAACTCATGTTCATTGAGTAGGTGATGCCATCCAACAGTCTCATCCTCTGTCATCCCATTTTCCTCCTGACCTCAATTTTTCCCAGCATCACAGTCTTTTCCAATGAGTCTGCACCTTGCATCAGGTGGCCAAAGTATTGGAGCTTCAGCTTCAGCATCAGTCTCTCTAATGAATATTCAGGATTGATTTCGTTTAGGATTGACTGGTTTGATCTCCTTGCAGTCCAAGGGACTCTCAAGAGTCTTCTCCAACACCACAGATGAAGCATCAGTTCTTCGGTGCTCAGGTGCTCAGCCTTATTTATGGTCCAACTCTCACATCCATACATGTACTGGAAAAACTATGGCTTTGACTAGACAGATCTTGGTCTGAAAATAATGTCTCTGCTTCTTAATAAGCTGTTTAGGTTTATCGTAGCTTTACTTCCAAGTGAGTGTGTTAATAGCCTTAGTAGGGAAGCCAGAGGTCCCCAAGAGGCAGGAGGAAATAAAATTGCAAGTGGCAGACATATTTTTTTCTTTTCTCTGCTAATCCTGTGTTGTCATGGTGACACCTGGTTCCCCCTGAACTTAATTTTATCTCAAACCTTCCTTGAGCTAACCAAAGCATTTTTTCTCATGGAAATGTCTTCCTTAAGCTATGTTAATGAACGATGTATTTGCTCTAAAATCTGCCTTTCTTCAAGATTCATGTCAATTGTTTTATTGCCCGGGATGACTCTCCTTGTGCCAATGCTATCTCAAATGCCTGTTGTGGGTGAGGGGCCTGGGGCAACTCTCTCAGTTTTGAGGTGTTTCCCTTCTCTAATTAGCAGCTTGCTAACAGATATACAACTCCTTGCTAAAAACTAGCAAAGGGGCACTCTTTCTGTCCCCTTCTGAATCTATGTCAGTAGCTTTCTCTTATCTCTTTTATACTTTAATAAAACTTTTTTACACAAAAAGCTGAGTGATCAAGCCTCGTCTCTGGCCCTGGATCAAATTCCTCTCCTCTGGAGGCCAAGAATCTCAGCTTCATTCATGGATGATTTCAGCAACTTTTCACAAGGAGCAAGTCTCTTTTAATTTCATGGCTGCAGCCACCATATGCAGTGATTTTGGAACCCAAGAAAATAAAGTCTGTTACTGTTTCCATTGTTTCCCCATCTATTTCCCATGAACTGATGGGACTGGATGCCATGATCTTTGTTTTTTGAATATTGACTTTTAAGCCAGCTTTTTGACTCTCCTCTTTCACATTCATCAAGAGGCTCTTTAATTTCTCTTTGCTTTCTGCCATAAGGTAGGTGTCATCTGCATATCTGAAGTTATTGATATTTCTCCCAGAAATTTTGATCCCAGCTTGTGCTTCGCACAACCTGGCATTTTGCATGATGTACTCTGCACATAGATTAAATAAGCAGGTGACAATATACAGTCTTGACGTACTTCTTTCCCAGTTTGGAACCAGTCCATTGTACCATGTCCTGTTCTAACTATTGCTTCTTGACCTGCATACAGATTTCTTAGGAGGAAGGTAAGGTGGCCTGGTATTCCCATCTCTTCAAGAATTTTCCACATTTTTTTTGGTGATCCACATAGTCAAAGGATTCTTTTAGACCCTTACCATTTCTGTCATTTATGTGCTCAAGTCTGCATGAAATGTTCGCTTGATATCTCTAATTTTCTTCAAGAGATCTCTAGTCTTTCCCATTCGATTGTTTTCCTCTGTTTCTTTGCAGTGTTCCCTTAAGTAGACTTTCTTACCTCTCCTTGCTATTCTTTGGCACTCTGCATTCAGTTGGATATTTCTTTCCCTTTCTCCTTTGCCTTTTCCTTCTCTTCTTTTCTATTTATAAGGCCTCCTCAGACAACCATTTTGCCTGGTTGCGTTTCTGTTTCTTGGGATGGTTTTCGTCACTGCATCCTATGCAGTGTTACAAACCTCTGTCCACAGTTCTTCAGGCATTCTATATACCAGGTCTATTCCTTTGATTCTATAGATCATCTCCACTGTATGATCATAAGAGATTTGATTTGGGTCATACCTGAGTGGCCTAGTGGTTTTCCCTACTTTTTTAAAAAATTTGAGTCTGAATTCTGCAATAGGATGCTGATGATCTGAGCCACAGACAGCTCCAGGTCTTGTTTTTGCTGACTTATAGAGCTTCTCCATTTTTGGCTGCAAAGAATATAATTATTCTGATTTTCATATTGACCATCTGGTGATATCCATGTGTAGAGTCGTTTCTTGTGTTGTTGGAAGTGGGTGTTTGCTATGACCAGTGAATTATCTTGGCAAAACAGTTAGCCTTTACCCTGCTTCATTGTGTACTCTAAGGCCATACTTGCCTGCTGCTCCAGGTATCTCTTGACTTCCTACTTTTGCATTCCAATCCCCTATGATGAAAAGGATATCTTTTTTGGTGTTAATTCTAGTAGGTCTTGTAGGTTTCATAGAACCAGTCAAATCAGCTTCTTCAGCATTAGGGGTCAGGGTATAGACTTGGATTACTGTGATGTTGAATGCCTTGCCTTGGAAACGAACCAAGATCATTCTGTCATTTTTGAGAATTGCACCCAAGTACTGCGTTTTGAACTCTTTTGTTGACTATGAGGGCTAGTCCATTTCTTCTATGGGATTCTTGCCCACAGTAGTAGATATAACTGTCATCTCAATTAAAGTTGCCCATTCCCGTCCATTTTAGTTCTCTGATTCTTAAAATATTGATGTTCACTTTTGTCTTCTCCTGCTTATCCGTGTCCAATTTACCTTGATTCATGGACCTAACATTCTTGGTTCCTATGCGATATTATTCTTTTTCAGCACTGGACTTTACTTTTACCACCTGACATATCCACAACTGAGCGACATTTCTGCTTTAGCCCAGTCTCTTCCTTCTTTATGGAGCTGTTTCTCTGCTCTTCCTCAGTCGCATACTGGATACCTACTGAACTGGGGGGCTCATATCATGAGTCATTGTGCTCATGTGGTTCTCAGAGCAAGAATCCTGGAGTGGTTTGCAACTTCCTTCTCCAGGGGATCTCATTTGGTCAGGCCTTGACTAGCAGGGACATGTCCTTCAGTTGCTCCACGACGTGCCTGGAACCCCGGTTGTACCACTGCTGGTCGGCCTTGAGCATGCAAACTTTCACCTGCCAAAGTCAATCACCGTGACACCTGGGGGTCGTGACAAAGGCCCTGCAGGCGTCCCTTGGAAGAGGGTCTGGGGAAGGCTGGAGCCAAGGTTGGGGGACCCCCAGGAGGATCGATCTCCCCAGGCTCACTGTGGCCATGGGCCTGACCTGCTGCCTGCATGGCCCACTCTCTGCAGGGCTCTGGCTCCTCTGCATTATCGTCCAGGCCCTGCCAGCCCTGCCACCCCAAGTGGGCCACACCACTGCATCATGGCCTCCCCAAGCTAGGAACTCTGGGCACAGGTCACTACCCTGACTACCCTGCTCCTGCCTCCTCTATGATCTCTGGTAAGCCACTCCTGGGCCCCCTTTTCAGCCACTGTCTCTTCAGGCCACCGCCACCATGTTATTCCACTATTACGATTCTTTGCACCCTTATCAAGTGTCAGATGAGCAGCAAGAGCCGGTGGAGGGGAGGAGTCAGTGTGGAAGCCCTGCCCCATCCCTCCTCTTCTCTCTAGTTTCCACCACCTTCGTGAACCCCAAAGTCTGGGTAGACTCAAGCCCAGGGAGCTTGAACTTAGAGGGTTCAAGATTAAGGGCTCAATTTCAGCTACTAGATGTAAGTCCACCTTTTATTACATCAGAACACTGTCTTGAGTTTACTTAGCTGGTGAGCCCTCCAGGACCTGACCTAGATCTGTGTTCCCTAAACCAATACTTTCATGTGTGTGTCTGACTTCCCACTACATGGTGCATTTGAAGGCCAGAATCATGTTCTATTAATTTTTGTTTCCCCAAAACGTGGCACAGGATTGCCTGTATTCAATTCAGTCACTCAGTCATGTCTGACTCTTTGCAACCCCATGAATCGCAGCACGCCAGGCCTCCCTGTCCATCACCAACTCCCGGAGTTCACCCAGACTCACGTCCGTCGAGTCAGTGATGCCATCCAGCCATCTCATCCTCTGTCGTCCCCTTCTCCTCCTGCCTCCAATCCCTCCCAGCATCAGAGTCTTTTCCAATGAGTCAACTCTTCGCATGAGGTGGCCAAAGTACTGGAGTTTCAGCTTTAGCATCATTCCTTCCAAAGAAATCCCAGAGCTGATCTCCTTCAGAATGGACTGGTTGGATCTCCTTGCAGTCCAAGGGACTCTCAAGAGTCTTCTCCAACACCACAGTTCAAAAGCATCAATTCTTCAGTGCTCAGCCTTCTTCACAGTCCAACTCTCACATCCATACATGACCACAGGAAAAACCATAGCCTTGACTAGACGCACCTTTGTTGACAAAGTAATGCCTCTGCTTTTCAATATGCTATCTAGGTTGGTCATAACTTTCCATCCGAGGAGTAAGCGTCTTTTAATTTCATGGCTGCAGTCACCATCTGTAGGGATTTTGGAGCCCAGAAAAATAAAGTCTGACACTGTTTCCCCATCTATTTCCCATGAAGTGATGGGACCGGGGACCAGATGCCATGATCTTCGTTTTCTGAATGTTGAGCTTTAAGCCAACTTTTGCACTCTCCACTTTCACTTTCATCAAGAGGCTTTTGAGTTCCTCTTCACTTTCTGCCATAAGGGTGGTGTCATCTGCATATCTGAGGTTATTGATATTTCTCCCGGCAATCTTGATTCCAGCTTGTGTTTCTTCCAGTCCAGTATTTCTCATGATGTACTCTGCATATAAGCTAAATAAGCAGGGTGACAATGTACAGCCTTGACAAACTCCTTTTCCTATTTGGAACCAGTCTGTTGTTCCATGTCCAGTTCTAACCGCTGCATCCTACCTGCATACGGATTTCTCAAGAGGCAGGTCAGGTAGTCTGGTATTCCCATCTCTTTCAGAATTTTCCAGAGTTTGTTGTGGTCCACACAGTCAAAGGCTTTGGCATAGTCAGTAAAGCAGAAATAGATGTTTTTCTGGAACTCTCTTGCTTTTTCCATGATCCGGCAGATGTTGGCAATTTGATCTCTGGTTCCTCTGCCTTTTCTAAAGCCAACTTGAACATCAGGAAGTTCACGGTTCACATATTGCTGAAGCCTGGCTTGGAGAATTTTGAGCATTATTTTACTAGCGTGTGAGATGAGTGCAATTGTGCGGTAGTTTGAGCATTCTTTGGCATTGCCTTTCTTTGAGACTGGAATGAAAACTGACTTACAGTCCTTTGGCCACTGCTGAGTTTTCCAAATTTGCTGGCATATTGAGTGCAGCACTTTCACAGCATCATCTTTCAGGATTTGAAAGAGCTCAACTGGAATTCCATCACCTCCACTAGCTTTGTTCGTAGTGATGCTTTCTAAGACCCACTTGACTTCACATTCCAGGATATCTGGCTCTAGATGAGTGATCACACCATCGTGATTATCTGGGTTGTGAAGATATTTTTTTAAAAGTTCTTCTGTGTATTCTTGCCACCTCTTCTTAATATCTTCTGCTTCTCTTAGGTCCATACCATTTCTGTCCTTTATCGAGCCCATCTTTGCATGAAATGTTCCCTTGGTATCTCTAGTTTTCTTGAAGAGATCCCTAGTCTTTCCCATTCTGTTGTGTTCCTCTATTTCTTTGCATTGATCGCTGAGGAAGGCTTTCTTATCTCTTCTTGCTATTCTTTGGAACTCTGCATTCAGATGCTTATATCTTTCCTTTTCTCCTTTGCTTTTCACTTCTCTTCTTCTCACAGCTATTTTTAAGGCCTCCCCCAGACAGCCATTTGGCTTTTTTGCATTTCTTTTCCATGGTCTTGATCCCTGTCTCCTGTACAATGTCACGAACCTCATTCCATAGTTCATCAGGCACTCTATCTATCAGATCTAGGCCCTTACATCTATTTCTCACTTCCACTGTATAATCATAAGGGATTTTATTTAGGTCATATCTGAATGATCTAGTGGTTTTCCCTATTTTTTCAATTTAAGTCTGAATTTGGTAATAAGAGTTCATGATCTGAGCCACCGTCAGCTCCTGGTCTTGTTTTTGTTGACTGTATAGAGCTTCTCCATCTTTGGCTGCAAAGAATATAATTAATCTCATTCTGGTGTTGACCATCTGGTGATGTCCATGTGTAGAGTCTTCTCTTGTGTTGTTGGAATAGGGTGTTTGCTATGACCAGTGCATTTTCTTGGCAACACTCTATTAGTCTTTGCACTGCTTCATTCCATATTCCAAGGCCAAATTTGCCTGTTACTCCAGGTGTTTCTTGACTTCGTACTTTTGCATTCCAGTCCCCTATAATGAAAAGGACATCTTTTTGGGGTGTTAGTTCTAAAAGGTCTTGTAGGTCTTCATAGAACCATTCAACTTCAGCTTCTTCAGTGTTACTAGTTGGAGCATAGACTTGGATTACTGTGATTTTGAATGGTTTTCCTTGGAAATGAACAGAGATCATTCTGTCGTTTTTGAGGTTGCATCCAAGTACTGCATTTCGGACTCTTTTGTTGATCATGATGGCCACTCCATTTCTTCTGAGGGATTCCTGCCTGCAGTAATACATATAATGGTCATCTGAATTAAATTCCCCCATTACAGTCTATTTTAGTTTGCCAATTCCTAGAATACGATGTTCACTCTTGCCATCTCCTGTTTGACCATTTCCAATTTGCATTGATTCATGGACCTAACATTCCAGGCTCCTATGCAATATTGCTCTTTATAGCATCAGGCTTTACTTCCATCACCAGTCACATCCACAGCTGGGTATTGTTTTTGCTTTGTCTCCATCCCTTCATTCTTTCTGTAGTTATTTCTCCACTGATCTCCAGTAGCATATTGGGCACCTACTGACCTGGGGAGTTCCTCCCTCAGTATCCTATCATTTTGCCTTTTCATACTGTTCATGGGGTTCTCAAGGCAAGAATACAGCGGCTGCAATCGGCACACTAAGCGTGGGCAGCTGCAACTGACCGGGGCACTGAGCGCGTCCAAGAGGAGCTTCCCACGTCCAAGGTCAGGGGCAGCGGCTCAGAGTGCCAGGCTGCAACAGCCCAGGAACGCCCGAGAAGAGCTACCCAAGTCCGAGGTCAGGGCCTGTGGCCGGGAGGAGCTACCCCATGTCTGAGGCCAGGGGCAGCAGCCAGGAGGAGCTACCCCATGCCCGAGGCCAGGGGCAGCGGCCGGGAGGACCAACCCCACGTCCAAGGATCAGTGGCTGCATGGGCGCAGGAGGGCCTAGAGGAGCTATCCCACGCTGAAGGCCAGGAAGGGTGGTGGTGAGGAGATACCCCTCGTCCAAGGTAAGGAGCAGTGGCTGTGCTTTGCTGGAGCAGCCATGAAGAGATACCCCACACCCAAGGTAAGAGAAACCCAAGTAAGATGGTAGGTATTGCAAGAGGGCATCAGAGGGCAGACACACTGAACCCATACTCACAAAATACTAGTCAATCTAATCACACTAGGACCACAGTCTTGTCTAACTCAATGAAACTGAGCCATGCCTGTGAGGCAACCCAAGATGGGCGCATCATGGTGGAGAGATCTGACAGAATGTGGTCCACTGGAGAAGGGAATGGCAAACCACTTCAGTACTCTCGCCTTGAGAACCCCATGAACTGTATTGCCTGTATTAAGTATTGATAAATACTTGCAGAACTGCCGGGAGCCAGCGTGAGGAACTCCGCCCATGGCAAAGGTCATGAGGAAGGAGACTCGACATACGCAAGGGTGGGATCGAGCCTCAGGAGTCCCCCTGGAAATTCTCAAGCATCTACCCCAAAAACCAGAGTCTGCCTACTTTACTACTTTGTGCTCTCACCTACACCTCTGACTTTACGGGGGGCTGTCCCCCACCACCTCTTTCGGGGAAGGAGTTAACTTACAGCTCCAGTTAATAAAAATTTCTGGGTGTGACAAGAGTGTTTCAACCTACTAACTCCTCTGAAGGTTCTCTAGCCTGCCTGACAGGCTTGTCCGGCCACATGTGATTGTTCACAGCCTCCCAACCGTGAAAGGCACGAGATGCTTTAAACCTTCTAAAAACAGGTTCTTTAGAGAAGTTAGAAAACTATTAGTATAAGTATAGTGGGCTGATTAGAAATTGTATTGGTGAAGGGTTTTTCATTTGTTGAGCCAATGTTTGCTGCTAAGTCTCCACATCCCCTGCCCTTACACACATTAATGAATACATAGAAGAAATAAGTATTAACCTTTGATATTAATCACGTTAGACCTTAGGCTAAGCAAATTCTTTCCTTAATTAAAACCCACTACACCCTCACCCTATAGGAATGTAAGTTTATCTGGTACCTTCAGAAGGTGGTGTCTGTTTTAAGAATAATCATCCCTGGGGAAATAAGTGCTCTGGTTGACTGACCGTTGTCACAAGGAGAGGGTCATAAATTGTCAGCAGGTCCCTGGCCAGAAGATGATGTAACACCCCTAAGACCTCTGTATACATTTGTTTGAAACACCTGACTTTAATAAAAGTCAGGACTGCTGACCCCATGTGACTTTTGTATAACATCTCACTATATAAAAACAGACCCTGGAAAAATAAAAAATGGGATCAGTTCCTCGAAAGACTGATCTCCTCGTGTCATTCTTTCTTTCACCTTCTA
>NW_011488621.1:1483659-1492579 GCF_000754665.1 Bison bison bison
TCTGCTGCTAAGTCACTTCAGTTGTGTCCGACTCTGTGCAACCCCATAGATGACAGCCCACCAGGCTCCCCCATCCCTGGGATTCTCCAGGAAAGAACACTGGAGTGAGTTTCCATTTCCTTCTCCAGTGCATGAAAGTGAAAAGTGAAAGTGAAGTCGCTCAGTCTTGTCCGACCCTCAGCGACCCCAGGGACTGCAGCTTACCAGGCTCCTCCGTCCATAGGATTTTCCAGGCAAGAGTACTGGAGTGGCGTGCCATTGCTATAAGCCTCTAGTTAATATTTAATCTAGCAGTTGTTTCCTGATTGAAGCCGACACCATCTCCCCTTCGCGTTTCCCTGGATCCACCGGGGCTGGACGCCGGCACAGAACTGAACTGAATTGATAGCAATTTGGAAAGTATAACATGTGATGTACAGAGTTATGTCCTCTTAAAATTCTATGTTGAAGTCCTAGCCCCCAGTAGTTCAGAATGTGACTGTATTTAGAGACAGGGCTTGAAGTCATGTGGGTTGGCCTTAATGCAACATGACAAGGCATCTTAATAAGAGGAAAAGATAAGACGCTCACAGAGAAAGACCATGAGAAGACATTGGAAGATTATGGCCATCCTCCAGCAAAGGAGAGAAACCTCAGAAGAAATCAACCCTGCTGATGCCTCTATCTCAGACTTCTAACCTCCAGAATTGTGAGGAAGTGAATTTCTGTTGCTAAAGCCACCTAGTATGTGGTACTTTGCTATGGCAGCCTAAACTAATATAATCACTCTGGTGATAAGGCCTCTGTATGTGCTTTATCAAAGTTCTGCTGAATTACTTTGTCTCTCTTGTTCAACTTTGGCTTATTTCTGCTGGATCTTTCAGCTCCTGATTTTTCTTTACCATCCATCCTCAGGCCCCCGCCACTTTGTTTTTCCCTTAGGAGATTGCTGTTTCCTGTTTCTACCCATTTACATGATTTCTCTCTCTAGCTTTGTCTTTTACATCCGTCTTGTTTTAGGCCAGCTTGCCTGATTTGGTCTTATTGTGGTGTTCTGTCAATTTACGTTCCTGTCTGACCAGAGTTAGCAGATGTAGCAAATTAAAAAAAAAAATTGTTATTCAAAATTCAAATTTACCTTTGTGTCTTGTCCTCTACCTGCCCCCGCAGTCTTACATTTCCTTGTTTGTGGGATGGTTAATTATGAAGTGGGGAAAAACTTCTGTATGCAGTTTAAAAAATGAACGTCGGAATTTAGAGAAAGGCGTTGAGTTCAAATTCTAACATTCCCACTAAGTTTCCAGTAACTTGTAGCTATTCATTCTGTCACTTAGTCTTTCTTCATCTGTGAACCATTAGCATATTCCAAAGGCGATGGCACCCCCACTCCAGTACTCTTGCCTGGACAATCCCATGGACAGAGGAGCCTGGTAGGCTGCAGTCCATGGGGTCACAAAGAGTCGGACATGATTGAGTGACTTCACTTTCACTTTTCACTTTCATGCACTGGAGAAGGAAATGGCAACCCACTCCAGTGTTCTTGCCTGGAGACTCCTAGGGACGGCAGAGCCTGGTGGGCTGCCATCTATGGGGTCGCATAGAGTCAGACACGACTGAAGCGACTTAGCAGCAGCAGCAGTCAAACCTAGCTGAGAAAGAGAAGACCTAATCCCATTCTATTTAGAGCTGCCCAGCCAGTTACTCTAAGTTGTTGGACTCTTTATTATTTTTTTTCAAATCCTTCATCATGCTTCCTCCAACCAGAACTGAGGCAATGTCAAAGTGCTATTTTGCTTCATTCTCCATCCCATCCCTTCTCCACCCCCACAACCCAATTCTAAGGGGCTTTTTTCCATTCATTCCTTTTGTATGACTCATTGGAAACATCCGCAAGCCATTTACAAACCCCACCCCATAACCCTATCACCACCCCAGCATTGGAGTTTTCTACAAATAATTCTTTTGGAAAAAGAGTCTAAGTTGTTTACCACCTAAGTTCTTCTGTAAATAAACCAGTTTGAGTTTTGCTTATGATCTGCTTTTTTATTCAAAGAGATGAGTTCCGTGGCTCTGCTCAAAGGGATACACAGTTAAGAAGTTTAACAGAGATAGCATGGGACATAAAGCAGTTTCCCTGGCTTGGTAGAGGTGGCTTAACTCCCCCACGTTCCCTTTTAGACAGATGTTCCCTAGGAAACTTGCCAAAACACACGCACGTTCTGTTAGCAGCAAAGAAGTAGAAAGCCACTTCCTCCTTTCCCTGAATGCGTATTTGAAAATCAGAAACTAAAATTAAATGCATATGTGAAACTTTTTCGCAATATGCTAGGTTGGTGGTTCTAATTATTATCATACATACCATATTTGATCTGGTAGAACATGTGAAAATGTTTATATATTTTTACATTATGGTTTAACAACACATATAAACATTTAGGTACAAAAGGATTATAAATTTTGTTAAAGGCATTGAATTACTGTCAAAAGAGAGAAACTTTAACAATTATCCTGTATTTTTACAAAACTTTTGTCACAGAACAAAGTGTTTCCAAAAGTAAAACTGTATGGAGACCCCAAATTGAGGAAGTGAGGCTGAAATGCATCAAATAAATAGAATATATTTCGCTGGCACCCTGGGACTCTGCAAAAACCCGAGAAATGGGGACCAGGGCAGGTTATGAGCTCATCCAGCCCTTGGTCCACCCGTTAAATGTGAAGAAACAAGAATGGAGGGAGAGTGAATCACCCAATGTCACAGCGCAGATGCTTGCCTGTGGATTATCCAGGACCTGCTGCGTTCCCAGGCACTTTTCATACATGAATTCTATCTACAGAAAACCGACTCTCACGTTATAAACATGGAAACTGGTTCAAGGGTTTTAAGCAGACTTCCCTTTGTTATTTAGCTGAAAAAAGACAAACCCTTTATAAGGTAAAGAAAAAAAAAAAGACAGAACGTGGAGCAATCGCTACGGGAAAACCCAGGTCTCAGTCTCAGAGCTTCCTCTGCCTCAGGAGGATAAGAGCAGCTTAGTCTGAGCTTTTCCTCCGAAGAAAAAGTGAGTGGTGTTAACGTTGATTAAACAAGGACACCATTAGACTGAGTGGGGCTCTAATGCTAGGCAACTTGCACAAGTAAAACCAAAATCCAAGCCTGTAAATGCTTCAGGTTTAGGAAACTGAAACCTGGGAATAACCAATCACAAAGAGCCAACCAGGCTTTAAGCTATAGCCAATCAATAATTTCCTTACTTTGCTTCAGCCTCTTCTCTATAAAGGGCTTCCCTGGTGGCTCAGAGGGTAAAGCATCTGTCCGCAATGTGGGATACCTGGGTTCGATCGCTTCTTGCCTGGAAAAGCCCATGGACGGAGAAGCCTGGTAGACTACAGTCCATGGGGTCGCAAAGAGTCCGATACGACTGAGAGACTTCACTTTTCTTTCTTCTCTATAAAGTTTCTGCCCAGCTCCAGTTGGTACAGCATCGCTACCACTTATGGTCTGGTGCTGCCTGATTCCAATGGATAACATTTTTAATATGCCTCAATCTATCTTTTAACAGGGTGAAGGGATTTTGTCATTTTATATCTGTGGGTTGTATTAATGGCTAGAAAGATAGCAAGCAATATACAAAGTAATGTTTGAGCAAATTTGTGCATCATCAACTCATAAAATGTCAAAGCCTGACAACCTTAGAAAGGCATCTAGTCCATTACTTTCATTTTGAAGATGAGGAATCTGAGGTCATCTAGCTGTGTAAGTTGGTATCAGAGCAAGAGTGTTCCAGAAATACTACCCTTCAGCATCCTTACATCTTGAATTCTAGGGCAGAGGAGATGGCCACTATGGCTGGGGTTCTTCCTGCAGTCTTGAAGTGTTAGTGTGTCTTCTTGGGCCATGAAGTGAAGTGAAAGTCACTCAGTCATGTCTGACTCTTTGCGACACCATGGACTATACAGTTCATGGAATTCTCCAGGCCAGAATACTGGAGTGGGTAGCCTTTCCCTTTTCCAGGGGATCTTCCCAACCCAGGGATCGAACCCAGGTCTCCAGCATTGCGGGCAGATTCTTTACCAGCAGTCAATGCTATTGATCTACCGCAAAGATGGAGAAATCTCTCCCAGGATGTTTACACACGTAGATAATCCAGCCTATTAGGGCAGTTTCTCCTAATCGTTTTTGCTTAATGGAGAGGATCAGTTAATCCAACTCAAACTTCTCCAGCTCAGTGTCAGCTATGTCTTACCTGATTGATGGGGCTGGAGAGCCAACCATAAGGAGACGCTGCAGGCCTCTGTTGTAATGAGCCTTGTGGCTGGAGAGAAGCTAATATGGCCTAGTCTAAGTCTAGACACACAGATTCAACTTTAAAGGTGGAATAAGGAGCAATGGAGAGGGGCAGTTCTAAAAGCTTCACTCAGGCATCTGATGGCCTCATGATGACTACTGCCCCAGTGCTCCCTTCTGACTTAAACTATTGGAGGTACTCACTGTGGTTTATAGAAAGATGGGAGGAGAGATCCGCTTCCTTTCTTCCTCTCTCCTGGTTCTCTAATGCATGTTGAAGTTTGGTGATATCATAGGAGCCACTGTCATGCATTTCTAGCTGTGAAGCAGATCACCATTACTCATTATAACTGCAAAGTAGTTTTTTATAAAATCACATTTTAGAGTGTGTTTTTTTAACACCATAAGGCTGGGTAATGACAGGATACAGCACAAAGGCAACTGAAACATGTTTCGTGACAGAAACAACTTCATTAAATCCACCTTTTCCTTCTATTTCCCACGTCCAAGGCCGTGTAGGACAGGAATTAGTGTCAGAGTTCAGGAAAGGACAAGATTTCTACTGATCTCACAGGGGATGGGTCACGTGCAAAAAAGAGGTAGGGGTTACATCCAGGACTTCCTGTTCTTTATATCATGCTCATAACAAATAACGTTCCCTCATTCCTCTCTTTAGTTTAGTTGCTCCTCAGGCTCTCACTCCCAGTGGCCTTATACTTTAATTCTCTCCCTATTAAAATGCATCCAGGTGAAAAAGCTAAGTAAAAACAAGACATGAGAAACTGGCTCAGAAGATGACTCACTGAATCCCCAAATGCACCCCAAATTTTTAATAGGTTCATTTACACTATTTTTTAAAGCATTTATTGAGTACCTACTGAGTGCAAGTGGTAACTAAGTGTTCACTAAGAGCTGTGCAAAATACAAAAGCATCACAGAGACTAGTAACTAAAGAAGGGACTGAATGTTGATCAGAAGTGGTGGGTCTGTGGCATGCTTTGATTCTAGTAGGAGTCTCCTGGAGAAGGAAAGGGCGACTTATTCCACTATTCTTGCCTGAGGAATCCCATGGAAGAGAAACCTGGCAGGCTACAGTCTACAGGGTCACAAAAGACTCGGACAAGACTTAGCAACTAAACAACAGGAAGTCTGGCTCAGCCAGAAATCACAGCACTGTTGATTGGAGGTTTTTGCCATGGACTGGTGGTGCCTTGGTAGGTATCTCACAGAAGCCTTCCAGCAGCTTGCAGAAGAGAAAATAGTCTCTCCCAATTTACAAATTGGGAGACTGAGCCTCAGAAGTGTTAGATCATTTTTGAAAAGGCATATAGCTAAAAGAGGTATAACCAGGTTATCTGGCTCCCAAGTCCTATCTCACAACTTAAATTTTAATGTACATGCCACAGTTCTGGACTTCTGGGCAAGATAGTGAGTTGAGTACAGTCGTTTAATTATTAATGTCTTATAATAAAAGAGTATTTGAAAGCAGATGGAGGAGACCCAGGAGGATATCACTGACAGCCCTTAACTCAGAGAGGCAGTGGCTAGAGGTGAGGAGAGATCAAGCACCGTAGAATGGGAAATGCTTTGGACCAGAGGCAAGTTTACCTGCAATGACTGCCCAGTGTTCTGACTTAAACTCCCTTTTCACCCCAGTCTACAGAATACCAAAGTTAGTCAAATAAAACTATGGTAGTTTTTTTTTTTAATCTTTTTTATTTGAAAATAAAATAATTAGACAGAGGCCCACATCAGTCTCAATTCCAAACTTACTTTAAGTCAATCCTTAGTTAACATGGACTTCCCCATGCAAGGATAAACGGAAAGAAATCACCATACTTTTGAAAATTATTCAATGATTAAAAAAAAAAAAGTCCTGAGATAACCATAAGTGCCTTCCCTTGAAACAGATTTACTATAGGGAAAGATATATTTAAAAAATTTTTTAATTTGGACTTTCTTGTACAAACTATATAGTAAATCAAATAAAATACAGTATTATGCCATAAATATAAAATATCTCAGATAAAATTTATAATGTGAAAGATGATTTTCAATTAAAATTATAATGTAGTCTTTCTATGATATACTGGATACAACAGAAAATGGATTTAGTGGAGGACAGATTAAATATTTCCATATAGAGTTCTGAGGAACAAGGTAAAGAGATCAATATCTTGATGAGAAGCAAGATCAGATCCAGTGGATATAGGACATGTATTTAAGATGTTCATCACTGTGTCCAGACCTAATATTTCAGACATCCAAGGGAGTCAGAAAATATAGGCTTTAAGTATTTTCTGAACAATATTTGAACATGGCCTCTAAGAAGTTTACACTAATCAAAATAAGAAATTCAAATTGTGCCCACAATTAGCAATACTATACAGTATACTTAAAATTTACTAAGAAGGTAGATTTTATGGTTAGCATTCATAAAATAAAAGTAAAATAAAATAAGTGAAGAAGGCAATTCAAGCCTGTTAGGATATCTAGTATCAAAAAGAGAAAAGATAATGAATGCTGTTGAAAATGTGAAGAGAAAACAAAGCAAAACCTTGTATATTGTTGGTAAGAATGTAAAGTGGTGCAGCCACTATGGAAATCGGTATGGAGTTTCCTCAAGAAACTAAAAAAAATAACTATCATATCATCCAGCAGTCCCACTTCTGAGTATACATCCAAAGAAAAGGAAATCATTATCCTGAAGGAACATTTGTACTAGTATCTCATATTTAGTGGTTTTATGGTTGTAGTTGCTGAGTTGAGTCCCACTCTTGTCACCTCTTAGACTATAGCCTGTCAGGCTCCTCTGCCCATGGGATTCTCCAGACAAGAATACTGGAGTGGGTTGCCATTTCCTTCTCCAGGGGGTCTTCCCCACCCAGGAATCAAACCCAGGTCTCCTGCATTGCAGGCAGTTTCTTTACTGACTGAACTTCAAGGGAAGCCCTGATGTCATATTTATATATACATTATAGATATATATGTATATTTTCATTTATATTTATAATTATATACAAAGGAAATTATGTCATTTCTTATAACATGGATGAACCTGGAGGTCATTATGTTAAGTAAAATAAGCCAGATAGAAAGACAAAAATCACATGGTATCACTTATGTGAAATCTTTAAAAATAGAAAGTTGAAAAGAAGCAAAGAATAGAAAAGCAGTTACTAGAGTTTGCATGTGGGTGTCTGCTCACTTGTGTCCCACTCTTTGTGACATCATAGACTCTAGCCTGCCAGGCTCCTCTGTCCATGGAATTTTTGAGGCAAGAATACTGGAGTGGGTTGCCATTTTCTCCTCCAGGGGTCTTCCCGGCCCAGGGACCAGACCCGCATCTCCTGCATTGGCAGGCAGGTTTTTTACTGCTGTGCCACCTGGGAAGGCACTTGAGTTGGGGAGTAGGACAAACAGGGAGAGGTTGATAAAGGGTACAACTTTTAGTTATAAAATAAGATCTGAGGTGCTAACTTTATTATAGTTGATAACAATATTCTATAATCAAAATTCGCCGAGAGTAGAATGTGCTCATTCTCACACACACACAAAAGGTAAAATTATGAAATGATAAACATGTTAACTAATTTGATGGAGAGAATTCTTTCACAGTGTGTATATATATCAAATCATCATATTGTACGCTTTAAATATCTTACAGTTTTGTCAATGATACCCCAACAAAGCTGGAAAAAAAAAAGAGAGAACAGGAGGAAACTTTTGGAGGTGATGAGGTACTGAGTATGTTTATGACGTAGATTGTGGTGATGGTTCATGGATATTATATATACTTATCTCCAAACTCATCAAGCTGTATATACTTAAAATATGCTTTTTGTCAATTATACTTCAACAAAGTGGTTAAAAAAAACCTCAAGAATGGATAACTATAGGTCTAGAGAAGGGAAGTGAACAATGAGATAGGTTAAAATGTATCTACATAATTTCTAGAATGGATATAAAACTTAAGATAAATGCAAAAGTCATCTTTGAAGACTAGATGCATACTGTAATGAATAGCAATAATATTTAAGTAAAATTTTACATGTTATACAAAGAAATATGTGTTTGGGGATATGTACATATTTATAGGAATGAGGTTCGTGACATTGTACAGGAAACAGGATCAAGACCATCCCCATAGAAAAGAAATGCAAAAAAGCAAAATGGCTATCTGGGGAGGCCTTACAAATAGCTGTGAAAAGAAGAGAAGCGAAAAGCAAAGAAGAAAAGGAAAGATATAAACATCTGAATACAGAGTTCCAAAGAATAGCAAGAAGAGATAAGAAAGCCTTCCTCAGCGATCATTGAAAAGAAATAGAGGAAAACAACAGAATGGGAAAGACTAGGGATCTCTTCAAGAAAATCAGAGATACCAAAGGAATATTTCATGCAAAGATGAGCTCGATAAAGGACAGAAATGGTATGGACCTAACAGAAACAGAAGATATTAAGAAGAGATGGCAAGAATACACAGAACAACTATACAAAAAAAATCTTCACGACCCAGATAATCACGATGGTGTGATCACTGACCTAGAGCCAGACATCCTGGAATGTGAAGTCAAGTGGGCCTTGGAAAGCATCACTACGAACAAAGCTAGTGGAGGTGATGGAATTCCAGTTAAGCTATTCCAAATCCTGAAAGAT
>NW_011488621.1:1492679-1506756 GCF_000754665.1 Bison bison bison
TGAAAGATTATGCTGTGAAAGTGCTGCACTTAATATGCCAGCAAATTTGGAAAACTCAGCAGTGGCCACAGGACTGGAAAAGGTCAGTTTTCATTCCAATCCCAAAGAAAGGCAATGCCAAAGAATGCTCAAACTACCTCACAATTGCACTCATCTCACACGCTAGTAAAGTAATGCTCAAAATTCTCCAAGCCAGGCTTCAGCAATATGTGAACTGTGAACTTCCTGATGTTCAAGCTGGTTTTAGAAAAGGCAGAGGAACCAGAGATGAAATTGCCAACATCCGCTGGATCATGGAAAAAGCAAGAGAGTTCCAGAAAAACATCTATTTCTGCTTTATTGACTATGCCAAAGCCTTTGACTGTGTGGATCACAATAAACTGTGGAAAATTCTGAAAGAGATGGGAATACCAGACCACCTGACCTGCCTCTTGAGAAATTTGTATGCAGGTCAGGAAGCAACAGTTAGAACTGGACATGGAACAACAGACTGGTTCCAAATAGGAAAAGGAGTTCGTCAAAGCTGTATATTGTCACCCTGTTTATTTAACTTCTATGCAGAGTACATCTTGAGAAACGCTGGACTGGAAGAAACGCAAGCTGGAATCAAGATTGCCGGGAGAAATATCAATAACCTCAGATACGCAGGTGACACCACCCTTATGGCAGAAAGTGAAGAGGAACTCAAAAGCCTCTTGATGAAAGTGACAGTGGAGAGTGCAAAAGTTGGCTTAAAGCTCAACATTCAGAAAACGACAATCATGGCATCCGGTCCCACCACTTCAAGGGAAATAGATGGGGAAACAGTGTCAGATTTATTTTTCTGGGCTCCAAAATCACTACAGATGGTGACTGCAGCCATGAAATTAAAAGATGCTTACTCCTTGGAAGGAAAGTTATGACCAACCTAGATAGCATATTCAAAAGCAGAGACATTACTTTGCCAACAAAGGTCCGTCTAGTCAAGGCTATGGTTTTTCCTCTGGTCATGTATGGATGTGAGAGTTGGACTGTGAAGAAGGCTAAGCGCCCAAGAATTGATGCTTTTGAACTGTGGTGTTGGAGAAGACTCTTGAGAGTCCCTTGGACTGCAAGGAGATCCAACCAGTCCATTCTGAAAGAGATCAGCCCTGGGATTTCTTTGGAAGGAATGATGCTAAAGCTGAAACTCCAGTACTTTGGCCACCTCATGCGAAGAGTTAACTCATTGGAAAAGACTCTGATGCTGAGAGGGATTGGGGGCAGGAGGAGAAGGGGATGACAGAGGATGAGATGGCTGGATGGCATCACTGACTCGATGGACGTGAGTCTGAGTGAACTCCAGGAGTTGGTGATGGACAGGGAGGCCTGGTGTGCTGGGATTCATGGGGTCGCAAAGAGTCGGACACGACTGAGTGACTGATCTGGTCTGATCTGATATATCGAAAAATCTATTTCAGGCAGACCTGAGTTAAAATCTTAGTTTTACCTTTCAGTTTTGTGTGTTCTTGGACAAGTATCTTTCTAGCATCTACACACATACATTGACACCCTAAGTGTACGTACGACATACATGCAATAGGACAATCCAAAAAATATTTAAAATAATTTCATCTAGTTGCCAGAACTATGTGATTTTTTTCTTATTTCCACTATCTATTTTCTTGCCTTACTCAAATTTGTAAAGTAAGTATTGGGTTGGCCAAAAAGTTTTCTTGGATTTTCGGTAACATCTGACAGAAAAATACCATTTTGTTTTGGGTTCTGTTCAAAACCCATTTGAACTTTTTGGCCAACCCAGTATTTATTATTTTAATGATCACAAAATAATTAAATACAAGAAAAGAGATACTAACATTTAAAACGATAGTTTTAGTTATGGATCTTTCCTTCTGAAAATCAAATTTTGTGCACAATTAGGAACTAGCTTGTTTCAGTCGAAACTGTATTGGAAAGCTTATTAATCACTCATGCCATTCTACACATCGTGGAAACTCAAAGTAACACCTTTAGCGTTATTGACACTTTTGAGTGTGCTGTTAATTATTGACATCATTGAAAGGCGGTAGAGAATGTCTGCTGAGAACATGTGCAGGGGTCAGACTGTCATGGGGTCAGACTGTCATGGGTCCATCTCCTGCTCAGTCCTCACTCATTCCCAGCCTTTAACCAGGTTAAGATATTTAAAGTGTGCAATGTGATGATTTGATATATGTACACATTGTGAAAGAATTCTGTGGGCCTCACTTTTCTAACCTGTGGACTAAGAATAATAGGATTGTTAATATCATAGCTCAACTCTGAGACAGAAGTCAGACGTGACTGATGAGGATTCTGAAGTCTGGGGAAGCTGCAGGTCAGTCTTCAAATGCAGAACTGACCCACTCCTGAGTGCTGCCTCATTGCCCTTGATTCCTCCCTGGTCCTGAAAAGCCAGTTCTGAGTCTGGCTACTGCTGAGTTTTGTTATTCCCATTCTTCTGCCTGGGCTGAAACTGTATTTGGTGCTTCAGTCTTCACAGCAAAATTCTTTCACTATTTAAAAATCACTTATTTTTGGAATATTTGAAGTTCTATCCTCAAAATTTGCAGCCACCATATTCTGCCCACTTTGTTTCTGTTCAATTTAACTCTTGTGTGAAAGCAAAAGTCAAAGTGACGTCGCTCAGCTGTGTCCGACTCTTTGCGACCCCACAGACTGACTGTAGCCCACCAGGCTCCTACGTCCATGGGATTTTCCAGGCAAGAGTACTGGAGTGGGTTGCCATTTCCTTCTCCAGAGGATCTTCCCAAACAAGGGATTGAACCGAGGTCTCCAGCATTGTAGGCAGATGCTTTACCGTCTGAGCTACCAGGGAAGTCAACTCTTGTGTATTAGCGATCAAATGGGAAAAGATAAGCATGTGATTTCCATTCTAACTCTGACAATATATATTATGCAGACATTGTAGCCAAGACTGCTCAAGCTTCTTTCAAACAGTATACTCTCTGTGGAGATAAATTATCTGCGGAGATAAATATAGAGCAATGGTAGGTACATCACTGTTATTGTGCTGAGACACCTTTGGCTTTGTTTTGCACTCATCATCATGAGAATTTTCATTCGATTGTTTTTCCACTTGGCTCTCCTGTTCTTTTGTTTTCTGTCCTTCTTGCCTGAATTGAAGCGAGTCATCCAAGCTATCATTTGGAGGTAATTAATTTGGACAGCAAG
Organism: Bison bison bison; assembly: GCF_000754665.1. NCBI lineage: Eukaryota > Metazoa > Chordata > Mammalia > Artiodactyla > Bovidae > Bison > Bison bison. The sequence goes on from NW_011488621.1 coordinate 1,495,872, forward strand.
GATAAACCTAGCATTTGGGGGCTAACTTGAAGCTCAGTTAACTTATCAGATGAATTATTTCACTTTTAAGTAGCTACTTTTCCAAAGATCCATTAATAAGAGGTGTTTAACCTCTGGTCCCACATCTGACTCAGTCCCAGGAGATCACCAACTTTCCTGAATGCATCAATAGAATATTTTGGTGTGAATTTTCATTTATCTGTCACTAAGGCAATTGCTTTATCAATTTACCTTCTTTTTTTTTTTTTTTTTTGAGGTCAATGAACTGCCAAGAGCTCCCAAACCAGAACAAAACAGAGAAAGACATTTAATTATTCTCATATCAGAAACTAGAGAATGCTATGAGCTTGTTCATTGAGTAATTATAAGATATATACATACTGTATTTCAAAAGCACACATTTTATATCCAGGGTCTACCTGACCAGTTCCCAAAATACGCTCCCTCTGAGAAACATGCAGCCTTCAGAATACTGCTCACAAAATACAATTACAGCATTATACCAATACTCCTGAAAAACGATGAAATTTGAAATCAGCAACTAAACAGTCATCAAGGACATGCTCACGTGAACACCACATTTCCACATCTGAAACAGATGTGCTGTTGTTTGAGGCTCACTTCCTGGGGCCCTTTTTGTCCTGGGAAGTGTCACCCAGATGCTGCTGCCTGGAAGGCCGCCACCGACTTGCGTATCTGCTTAAGGTGATAGGACATGACCTCGCTCCTCAGTTCAGAGAGGTGGCACAAATGTAGCAGAAAATGCAGTTTCACAGCATGGCGGCCACTGGTCCCTGCTTTCACCTTGGTTGTAAACTGAATCATGTTGTTTGACTGAAGACTGTCCTCGTGTGCCCCATTTATTTCAGTCATGCTCCACTGACATATGGTTAGTCAAATGGACAGAAGCTAACCTCAACCTCTCCATCCTCCAGAAACACTTAAGTCTGCTTCACCTGACTTCACATCAGCACATATGTGCCCTACACACCTCTGTTAATGACCACTAATCATAATTTTCAGAAAAGAAAATTGCTGAATCTGATGGGTTTAAAGCAGGTAAGGATGAAAACCAAGAATTTCACAAGATTTTTTTTTAATGTTTTATTAGTCAAGACTGCCAAATGGGGAGTGTATCAAAGGTAATGCTACTACAAAGAAGAAAAGCACTTTTTTCTCCAAACATATGTTTCACAGATGAGTCCTGTTCTCAGTTTTGAGTGGTGTTTCATGTGGCAGTCTGATTCTCTTCTTTGGCCTACAGCCCAAACATCTCTGATGATACTTTCCCTGTCTTCCCAGACTTAGATTCAGACACTGAGACTTTAAACTGAACACAAAGTATTTACATGGGACTGAGTCTTCATGCAGTTAACTCAAATGACATATTTGTCCAAAGGAAAAGTAAAGCAAACATCATTTTTTGCTAGTGGGAAAACATTTGAAGAAAGTTGTATGCTTTTTTCCCCTCAAATATTCTTTCCTTTTCATTTTGAAAAGTGAATAAGGTGAGAAAGGAAATGCAAAGAATGGAAGGAGATTAAGAATTTTTGAAAGTTGGCAGAACAAATACGAAAATTCAAAAATGGCGTCGATATATAGAGAAAGAAATGTCACAGTAAGAGTGGTTAATGTTGTTAACAGATATTTTAAAGGTGCATATGCATTAATGCTAATTCCATTGAAAAAGATGTAACCATTTCTGGGAGATAAAAAGGTTAAAGTTAGCTTCTATGTGTTCTGTTCACCATATGTCAGTGGTTTGAGACTAAAATAATCACTGCAGTACTTCCTCCATTCAGAATGAGAGAAACAGCAGAGGGGAAAAAAGGAGCAAATTTTGCTCTTTCATGAGTTTTGGATTCCTTAGCAAGCTTGACCTATTCTTGATGACTTTAAATCCTATTTTTTGAGTTTCTTCTCAATATTCATCAACTCCACTCAGTTATTGATGAAACTGACCTTATAATTCCAAACCCATTTTTTTTCTTTAGGCCTTATAATCCTTTGAGTAACAAATGAGACCTCACAAACATTTGTACCAAAATTTCATTAATTCACAATCTCTATCTACTTCAAGAGAGCTACAGTTCTTCCAGCTTCTCCCCTGTTCTGCCACACCTCCTGTTGGCCGTGGCAGGTCTTACAGGTTCATGAACAAGCCCATGTGCATGGCAGCCGTGTGCTCTGTGACAGTCACCAACATTACAAGTTGTTCTAATTACAAACATTAGGTGCTTCATGGAATTGAAAGGTCAAGACAAGTATATATATATACAAGATATAAATATACAAAGGAAAACATCTGAAAATTGGTTTCATGAATATTAGCTCTTCACCTGCTTTACAATTTGGGCCAGGCTACATGGAGATCTGGAAGGAATTTTAGAAATAAACTCCTAGAAGGAAATACAGTGTGCTGTGAATTCCACCATTCTGAGGCCTAATGAGAAGGGCTTCCCAAGACCTCCTAAAGTACTTAATTTGTGCCTCCTGCAGTTGGAACATTTACAGTGGGCTCATGTCACATTTTGCCTGTTCAATATAAAGGTAGACAGGTTGGCTGGCTGCTCCCAGGTTGAGATGTGTTGCAGAGCCAGAAGTGGCCTATATCCCTATGATATGTTGAGGCAAAGTTTTCAAGACCACATAAGATAGGGACTCTGTGTCCAAGAGGAATATTTAAAGGCCCAAACAGGCCTCAGCACAGAGTAACTGAAATTTGGCCAAACTGGGAGCAAGATGGTACGAGGGAAAGGAAAGCTTTATTATACTTCTCTGTCCTCTTCCCATATCACCTCTGACCTCCTCACCCCAACCTTCCCTCATGAAAAATCAACGGCTATCAAGCAGGGGACAAGTTGATCCAAAAAGAGGGAAGAAGCTGACCACACTGTCCTCTTCCAGGGATGACTGCTCACTGTAAGAGCCCCTCCTAGTTGTGGGATGAGAAGGAAGACATGCACTTGAGTGAAGGACCTGAACATCCTAATTTCTGAGTTGAGACTTTTCTGATTTAAATATACTAGAAAGTGCCTGACCAGAGGGTCATGGTAATGCCAGATTTTCATCCAATCATGGAAAACTAACACCAGTAATTAAAGACAAAAGGAAAATGAGAGTATAAAATAATGTTGCTTTATGAAAACAATTCATGAATACTGTATGTTCAATATCCAGATAAGGTTGCCACAAATCCAAGATGACAAGAGGGGAAAGTCTCATACCTACAGTTATATCTGATTGGACCCTTTTTTTCCTTCTTGACCTTTCAATTCCATGAAACACCTAACGTTTGTAATTAGAACAACTTCTTTAATATTTCCGATCTGATTGAGGCCTAAAAATCTGTGTTTCTAATAAGCTCCCAGGTGATGTCAATGATGCTGGCATATAGCTTATATATATTTTTTGCATATTTCTAATAGCAAGGCTCTGGACAACATCTGTCTCATCCTTATAGTATAATCAGAACCCCTCAAAATAAAGAATGGGATGGCCTCATGTGAAGCAACAAAATCAAGAACACATCACTGTAGAATAAGGATCTCTGCCATCTACTTCCTTATGCCATGCTCCTTCACCACTGTTACTCCAGTCACGTGTCATAACCGATTCAGGTGTCAAGTGACCATCCATATCAAAACCTGGCACTGGGCTCACTAGTCACACTTCCCAACTTATTCTGTGATCCATTATTAGTGTAATAACAAAGCCAGACAAAACACCATAAGAAAAGATAACTAGAGTTCAACATATATGTAAAAATCCTTAATAATATATTAGTAGATACAATCCATTGATATATAATCAAGGTTATATAGCCTAACCAGTTAGGATTTAATTTCTACTATTCTAGGAGAGGGATCAAAAGAGATCTTGCTGTGATTTATGTCAAAGAGCATTCTGCCTAGGTTTTCCACTAAGAATTTTTTACAGTCTGGTTAGTTCTTTAATCCATTTTGAGGGTGTGTGTGTGTGTGTGTGTGTGTGGTATTAGGGAGTGTCCTAATTTCATTTTTTCCAAGTACCTGTCCAGTTTTCCCAGCAACACTTATTGAAGAGACGGTCTTTTCTCTATTGCATATTCTTGCCTCGTGTGTCATAGATTAGGTGACCATAGGTGCCCAAGCTTATCTCTGGACTTTATATCTTGTTCTGTTGATTTATATTTGTGTTTTTGTGCCAGTAGCATGCTGTATTACAGTAGCTTTGTAATATTGTCTCAAGTCAGGGAGCCTGATTCCTCCAGCTCTGTTTTTCATTCTTAAGATTGTTTAGACTATGGAAGGTCTTTTGTGTCTTCACACAAACTGTAATAATTTTTGGTTTTACTTCTGGGATAATGCTATTGGTAACTTGATATGCATTGCATCAAATCTGTAGGTTACTTTGGGTAGCATAATCATGTTCACAATATTGATTCTTCTTATCCAAGAATATGGTAAATCTCTCCATCTGTAAGTGTCATCTTTGATATCTTTCATCAATATCTTATAGTTTTCTGAGTACAAAATTTTGCCTTCTTAGGTAGATTTATTTCTAGGTATTTTATTCTTTTGTTGCAATGGTAAATGATAATGTTTCCTTAATTTCTCTTTCTGATCCTTCATTGTTAACATATAGGAATGGAAAAGATTTCTGTGTATTAACTTTGTATCCTGAAAATTTACCAATTCCTTTGATGAGCTCTAGTAATTTTCTGGTAGCATCTTCAGGATTCTCTATGTACAGTATCATAATTCAGTTCAGTCACTCAGTCATGTCCAACTCATTGTGACCTCATGGACTGCAGCACACCAGGCTTCCCTGCCCATCATCAACTCCTGGAGCCTACTCAAACTCATGTCCATTGTGTCAGTGATGCCATCCAACCATGTCATCCTCTGTCATCCCCTTCTCCTCCCGCCTTCAATCTTTCCCAGCATCAGGGTCTTTTCCAATGAGTCAGTTCTTTCCATCAGGTGGCCAAAGTGTTGGAGTTTCAGCTTCAGCATCAGTCCTTCCAATGAATATTCAAGACTGATTTCCTTTAGGATGGACTGGTTGGATCTCCTTGCAGTCCCAGGGAGTCTCAAGAGTCTTCTCCAATACCACAGTTCAAAAGTATCAATTCTTCAGCACTCAAATTTCTTTATAGTCCAACTCTCACATCCATACATACATACAATATCATGTCATCTGCAAATAGTGACAATTTTACTTCTTTTCTGATTTGGATTCCTTGTATTTCTTTTTCTTCTCTGATTGCTGTGGTTAAGAATTCCAAAACTATGTTGAATAACAGTGGAAAGAATGAACATCCTGGTCTTATTTCTGAGCTTAGAAGAAATTTTTTTCAGCTTTTCAGCATTGAGAATGATGTTTGCTGTGGGTTTGTTGTATATGATCTTTATATGTTGAGGTAAGCTGGAATCAAGATTGATGGGAGAAATATCAATAACCTCAGATATGCAGATGACACCACCATTATGGCAGAAAGTGAAGAGGAGCTCAAAAGCCTCTTGATGAAAGTGAAAGTGGAGAGCGAAAAAGTTGGCTTAAAGCTCAACGTTCAGAAAACGAAGATCATGGCATCTGGTCCCATCACTTCATGGGAAATAGACAGGGAAACAGTGGAAACAGTGTCAGACTTTATTTTTGAGGGCTCGAAAATCACTGCAGATGGTGACTGCAGCCATGAAATTAAAAGACGCTTACTCCTTGGAAGGAAAGTTATGACCAACCTAGATAGCATATTCAAAAGCAGAGACATTACCTTGCCAACAAAGGTCCGTCTAGTCAAGGCTATGGTTTTTCCTGTGGTCATGTATGGATGTGAGAATTGGACTGTGAAGAAGGCTGAGTGCTGAAGAATTGATGCTTTTGAACTGTGGTGTTGGAGAAGACTCTTGAGAGTCCCTTGGACTGCAAGGAGATCAAACTAGTCCCTTGTGAAGAAGATCAGCCCTGGGATTTCTTTGGAAGGAATGATGCTAAAGCTGAAACTCCAGTACTTTGGCCACCTCATGCGAAGAGTTGACTCATTGGAAAAGACTCTGATGCTGGGAAGGATTGGGGGCAGGAGGAGAAGGGGACGACAGAGGATGAGATGGCTGGATGGCATCACTGATTCTATGGACGTGAATCTGGGTGAACTCCGGGAGCTGGTGATGGACAGGGAGGCCTGGCGTGCTGCTATTCATGGAGTCGCAAAGAGTCGAACACGACTGAGCGACTGAACTGAACTGAACTAAACTGAAGTTCCTTCTAAGCCTGTTTTCTGGAAACTGTTTTAATCATAAAATGGTATTAAATTTTCAAAAGATTTTTCTGCATCTATTGAGATGATCATATAGATTTGATTCTTTAATTTGTTGATATGGTATATGACATTGATTGACTTGAATATATTGAAGAATCCTTGCATCCCTGGGATAAATCTCATTTGATCATGGTGTACGATCCTTTTGATGTGCTGTTGTTCTCTGTTTCCTAGTATTTCATTGAGGATTTTTGTGTGTATGTTCACTAGTGATATTGGCCTATAATTTTCTGTTTCTGTGTTGTCTTTGTCTGATTTTGCTATCAGGGTGATGGTAGCCTCATAGCAAGAAGTTGAGAGGATTCCTTCATCTGAAAATTTTTGGAAGAGTTTGTAAAGGGTAAAAGATTGAAGGCAAAAGGAGAAGGGAACGGCAGAGGATGAGATGGTTAGATTAAATCACTGACTCAATGGACGTGAATCTGAGCAAGCATAGGTAAAAAGTGATGGACAGCGGAGTCTGGTATGCTGCAGTCCATGGGATCTCAAAGAGTTGAACATGGCTTGGAGACTGAACAATTACAACAAAAGATTTATCAATTTTGTTTATCTTCTCAAAGAACTAGCTTCTAGATTCATTCATCTTTACTATTGTTTTCTTTGTCTCTATTTCATTTATTTCTGCTCTGATTTTTATGATTAGATCCCTTCTACTAACTTTGGGTTTGCTTATTCTTTTTTCTCTACTTGCTTTACATATAAAGTTAGTTTGTTTATTTGAGTTTTTTTTGTTCTTTGAGATAAGATTATATTGCTATAAACTTCCCTCTTAGAACTAATTTTGCTGCATCCCATAGATTTGGGGTCATCATGTTTTCACTTAATTTTTATAGGTATTTTTAAATATTTTCTCTTTCATTTATTCAGTGATCCATGTGTTTATGCTTTTTAGGTTTTCCCCTGTAATTGATTTCTGATTTATTATGACATTTCTGAAGAACACTCTTGAGAGTCCTGTGGACTGCAAGGAGATCAAATGAGTCAAACCTAAAGGAAATCAAATCCTGAATATTCACTAGAAGGACTGTTGCTGAAGCTGAAGCTCCAACACTTTGGCCACCTGATGTGAAGGGCCAACTCATGGGAAAAGATCCTGATGCTGGGAAAGATTGAAGACAAAAGGGGTGGCAGGGGATGAGATGGCTAGATAGCATCACTGACTCAGTGGATATAAATTTGAGCAAGTTCTGGGAGATAATAGAGGAAGGGGATCTGGGCTTGTTAGAGTCCATGAGATCACAAAGAGTTGAACATTGAAAAGAAAGTGTACTCTGCTGCTTTCAGATGAAATGTCCTATAAATATCAATTAAAGTCTTCTTGTAAAATGTGTTATTTAAAGCTTGTGCTTCCATCTTAATTTTCTTTCTGGATGGGCTATCCATTGCTGTAAGTAGGGTGTTTAATTTCCCCCACTGTATTTCCCCTTTTATGGCTATTAGCATTTGCCTTACACTTTGAGATGTTCGTATGTTGGATGCATAAATATATACAATTGTTTTATCCTCTTTGATTGATCCTTTGATCATTATGTAGTGTCCTTCCTTGTCCCTTGTAACAGTCTTTATTTTAAGGTCTATTTTTTTCTGATGTGGGTATTGTTCCTCCATCTTTCTTTTGATTCCCTTTTTTATGAAGTATCTTTTTCCATCTCCTGACTTTCAGTCTGTATGTGTCCCTAGGTTTGAAGCAACAGCATATATACAGGTCTTGTTTTCATATCCACCTAGCCTGTACATGTGTTTTGGTTGGTGCCCTTAATCCATCTACATTTAAGGTGATTATTAATATGTATGTTCCTATTGCCATCTTCTTCATTGCTTTAGGCTTATTTTTGTAGGCCTTTTTTCTTCCCTTAGTCTTTTGTACTCTTCTCTTGTGTTTCTCATGTAGGGAAGTTCCTTTAGCATTTGTTGTAAAGTTGGTTTGTAGTGCTGAATTCTCTTATTTTTTGTTTGTCTATGAAGCTTTAGATTTTTCCATCAAATCTAAGTGACAGTCTTACTGGGTTGAGTATTCTTGGTTGTAGGCTTTTCCCTTTCATCATTTAAAATATATCCTGCCAGTCCCTTCTGGCCTGCAGAGTTTCTACTGAAAAAATCAGCTGATAACCTTATACATATTCCCTTGTGTGTTTCTTGTTGTTTTTATCTTACTGTTTTTAATATTTTTATTTGTATTTAATTTTTGTTAGTTTGATTATTATGTGACTTGATGTGTTTCTCCTTGGGTTTATACTGTATGGGACTCTCTGTTCTTCCTGGAATTGAGTGACTATTTCCTTCCCCAATGTTAAGGAATTTGTTGACTATAGTCTCTCCAAATGTTTTTTCAGGCCATCTCTTTTTCTCCTTCTGGGAGTAGAATAATTTGAATATTGATGCATGTAATATTGTCCCAGAGGTCTCTGAGACTGTCCTCATTCCTTTTTATTCTTCTTTTCTTTATTCTGTTCATGACATTGATTTCCACCATTTTGTCTTCCAAGTAATTTATCTATTCTTCTGCCTCAGTTATTCTGCTATTGATTTCCTCTAGTGAATTTTTTCACTTCAGTTATTGTCTTGTTCATCTCCATTTGTTTGTTCTTTAGTACTTCTGGGTTTTAAAAAAACTTTTCTTGTGTCTTCTTGATCCATGCCTCTATTCTTTTTCTGAGGCCTTGGATCATGTTTACTGTCATTACTCTGAATTATTTTTCAGGTAGATTGCCTATCTCCCCTTCATTCAGTTGTTCTTACAGCTTTCTATCTGGCTTCTTCATCTGCAAATTTGTTGTCATCTCATTTTGTCAAGCTTGTTGTGTTTGTGGTCTCCTTTTCACAGGCTGCAGGATCATATTTCCTCTTGTTTCTAGTGTCTGACCCCAAAGGTAAGGTCGCTCCAGAGGCTTGGGTCATTATCCCATTGATAGGGGGTTTGATTGGTGTTGTCGTGAGCAGAGCCAGTCATGGATGTTGAATAGGGCCTCTCCTTTGCTCTGTGTCACTGCCCTGTTAGGGAAAGTATCTGCTCCACAGTTGTTGGAGTAGAGGCTCCAGATCTTTTTCTTAGCTAAGATTCTCATCCACAGTGCAAGGTATGGGGGAAAGGAGCACTCCCACCTGGACAGAAGCCACTGAGTATTTCTCCTCTAGAGAGGGTCATCTGTAAATGTGCTGTGCTGTGTCCCTTTTCATTTGCTTATTGGGCTCACAAAGTGCACTGCTGTTGGCACTGCTCTCAGTCCACCTTAGCTTGGCATATGCCTGCAATTGGACCTGGTGACTTTCAGGCATTGTTGTCTCTCGGACACCAGCACAGCTTCACTGAGGTCAGGCCCTAGAGCTGAAGTAGTCGTGCCCCTGGACACACTGTGGGAGCTATGGAGGCAGTTCAGACTCTGGTCTGGCTCAGCTCCCAGGTGTGCGTGCCCACAGAGCCCACAGCTGCCAAGGTCAGACCGCTCCTGGCTCAAGAGCGCTTGTCTTTGCAGGTGTTTCACAAGTGCCGGGTTTAGGAAACCATTGGTGAAGGTTTAACTCCACAGTCACACAACTGTGAGGAGAGATTTTAACTCTTCTTCATTCGTTACATAGTCCTTGGGTCTCAGGTGTGGCTTCAACCCCTCGTCTGGGCAAATTTTCTGGTGGGTGGGGGGGAGCCATCTATACCACCCCAGGACAGCATGGCAGGTCCAGACACCCAGTGGTGAATTTCCTAGTAGCAAGAGTTATTTGCATCTCCTGGGATAACAGGGCAGGCTCTAACACCCACTGATGGATTTCCTGGTAGCAAGAGATTTCAGTGCACTCCTGGGACAGCAGGACTGGTCTTGTAGTCCTCTGGCAGAATCTGCTGGTGGGCAAAGCTGTCTGTACCCTCCTAGGACAGTGGAACAGGTCTTGACATTCACTGGCAGATTTCCTAGTATCAGTGCATTCAATGTGAAGAGGTAGCTTTGCCTTCCTGGGAGTGGGGTCAGGACGTGGCACCCGCTGAGAAATTTCCTAGTGAACAGAGTTATCTGAGCACTCCCAGGACAGCAGGACAAGTTTCAGCACCCCCTGGAGGATTTTCTAGTTGCAGAAGCTGTCTGTGCCCTCCTGGAAAAGTGTGCAGGTCCTGGGGACTGCTGGTGGAATTCCTAGAGACTGGATCTGTCTGTGCCTTCCTGATCAGCAGGGATGGAGTCTTCCCTGCTGGGGAAGATCCTGGTGTCTTCCCAAGGGTCTGGAAGGGGCAGCCAGTGCCCGCCATTGGAGCCCAAGGCGGTGGTGGCAACCCTCAGCCTTCCCCAGAGCTCCTGTAGGCAGTGTCCTGTTGCACTGAGTGCTCACAGGGAAAGAAGTTCTTATGTGTTCCCCAACCCTCCCCTGTGTACGCCTCCCAATAATGGTGTCTTGCATCTCTCAGGCTTCTTCCTGAAGACCTGGTCTCTCCACGCTGATCTCTCAAGATCTGATCTCTCCACACTGCTTCTGCACCCAACCCTGGCCCTCTTCCTAGGACTAAGCTTTGGGAGTCAGATTCAGCACTCAACTCTTGCCCTCACCAACAGAGATGTATCTCAAGTTGAAAAGTGCATGGAAGAGGTGCCAGCC
>NW_011488621.1:1506856-1544056 GCF_000754665.1 Bison bison bison
AGGTGCCAGCCCTCTGGGCAGGTTATTCTCCATCTTGCTTTCCACAGACTCATTGCTGCTCTCCCTTCTTAAGCTCCCAAACTGCGCCCCCCTCCATCCAATATGATCTCTCTGCTAGTGAGGAGACTTCCCAAGGTGTGGGAAATTCCTCCTTCACAATTCTTTCCCCAGGGTGCTGATCCCACCCTGATCCCTTCTTTTTCTCTTATGAAAAGATAGCTGAGGTCTTCTGTCAGGGCTCAGCAGCTGTTTTTCTATAAATCTTTCCAATTGTTGATGTATTTTCAATATTTCTATGGAGAGAGGTGAACTCTGCTTCCTACTCCTCTGCCATCTTGATCCTGACTCCCTCATTAAACATCATTTTTTATATCATAGATCCCATAATAAACATAAAGAAGAGGTGAGTACTGTATACAGCTCCTGCATGTCCCCATTGAGCATCTTGTGCTACTCTGTCACAGTATCATACTATGTTGTTTAAGGTCATTAAGGATGGAGTTGTGTCACATTTGTCATACTGCCTCCAGCATTGAGTGTAAATTCTACAAAGGGCAAGTAGTGATACCCAGCAGTTAATGAGAATGTACCATGTGCCAGACAAGTCCTAAGCAATATGTACGCATTATCCCACTTAATCATCACAATCATCTTATGAGGTAGACACTACCACATCAGTTTCTTAAATCAGAGATTGATAAATTTCTTCTGTGAAGAACAAGACAACAAATATTTTAAGATTTGTGGGCATCAAAATGTCCTGTTTAGATACCCACTCTGCTCTTGTTGTGTAGAAGCAGCAGAGATATGTATATGAATAAGCATGCCCCATTCCAGTAAAACTATTTACAAAAACAGGAAGTGGGCTGAATTTGGTCCATGAGACTTAGTGTGTCAACCAGTGTTTAGATGATACACTAATAGTGTGATTAAATAATTTGCTCAAGGTCACACAGCTCTCAAAAGGCAAATCTCTGAGACTTGTCAGATTCCCAAATTCCTTTTCCTAACTGCTATTCTAATTATTGCACAAGTCAATGGGACTCCTTGCCTTGTTGTTGTTGTTCAATCTGTAAGACGGCTCTTTGTGACCCTATGGACTGCATCACACCAGATTCTACTATCCTCCACTGTCTCCCAGAGTTTGCTCAGATTCATGTCCATTGGATTTATAATGCTATCTAACCGTCTTTCTTTATGGTCCAAATCTCACATACACACATGACTACTGAAAAAGTCAGCTTTGATTATATGGACCTTTGTTGGCCAAGTAATGTCTCTCCTTTTTAATACACTGTCTAGGTTTGTCATAGCTTTTCTTCCAAGGATCAAGAATCTTTTATTTTCATGGCTGCAGTCACCATCTGCAGTGATTTTGGAGCCCAAGAGAATAAAGTCTCTCCCTGTTTCCATTGCTTCTCCATTTTTTGAATCTTGAGTTTCAAGCTAGTTTTTTTTTTAACTCTCCTCTTCCACCCTCATCAAGAGGCTCTTTATTTCCTCTTCACTTTTTTCCATTAGACTGATATCATAGGCATATCTGAGGTTGTTTATATTTCTCCCAGCAATATTGATTTCAGCTTGTGATTCATCCTAGCATTCTATATGATGTACTCCGCATATAAGCTAAATAAGTAGGATGACAATAAACAGCCTTGTCATACTCCTTTTCCAATTTTGAACCAGTTGGGTGTTCCATGTCTTGGCCTGTATATGTGTTTCTCAGGAGACGGGTAAGGTGATGTGGTATTCTCATCTCTTTAAGAATTTTCCACAGTTTGTTATGATCCTCACAGTCAAAGCCTTTAGTGTAGTCGATGAAGCATAAGTTAATGTTTTTCTGGAATTCTTTTGCTCTTCATGATCCAGTGAATGTTGGCAATTTAATCTCTGTTCCTCTGCCTTTTCTAAGTGCCACTTGTATATGTGGAAGTTCTCAGTTTATGTACTGCTGAAGACTTGCTTGAAGGATTTTGAGCAAAACCTTGCTAGCATGTGAAATGAGTGCAATTTTATGGTAGCTTGAACATCCTTTGGCATTATCTTTCTTTGGGATTGGAATGAAAACTGACATTTTCCAGTCCTGTGGCCACTGCTGAGTTTTCTAAATTTGCTGGAATATTGAGTGTAGCACTTTAACAGCATCATCTATTAGGATTTTAAATAGCTCTGCTGGGATTCAATTACCTCCACTAGCTTTGTTCATAGTAATGCTTCCTTGGGCCTACCCAGGTAGCACAGTGGTAAAGAATCCTCCTGCCAATGCAGGAGACACAAGAGACGTGGGTTTGATTCTTGGGTCAGGAAGATCCCCTGGAGCATGAAATGAACACCTTGGCAACCTACTCTAGTACTCTTGCCTGGAAAATTTCATGGACAGAAGAGACTGGTGGGCTACAGTCCATGAGGTCACAAAGAGTGGAACACGACTGAGCAACTGAACACACTCACACACATTGTTTCCCAAGGCCCACTTGACTTCAAACTCCAGAATATCTGTCTCTCAGTGAGTGACCACACCATCATGGTTATCCAGGTCATTAAAACCCCTTTTGTTTAGTTTATCTGTGTCACCTCTTGTCACCTCTCCTTAATCTCTTCTGCTTCTGTTACATCCTTGCCTTTTCTGTCCTTTATTGTGCCCATCCTTGCATGAAATGTGGGAGACCTGGGTTCAGTCATTGTGTTGGGAGATCCCCTGGAGAAGGGAAAGGTTACCCACTCCAGGATTCTAGCCTGGAGAATTCCATGATCTGTATAGTCCACAGGGTTGTAAAGAGTCAGACATAACTGAGTGACTTTCACTTTCACTTTTGTGTGAAATATTCCCTTGATAGCTCCAATTTTCCTGAGGAAATCTCTAGTCATTCCCATTTTAGAGAGATCACTAGTTGTTCTTTATTTCTTTGCATTGTTCATTTAATAAGGCCTTCTTACCGCTCCTTGCTATTCTCTGAAACTCTGGAACTAAAGCAGATTGATTGTGTTCTCTCTAGCCTAAGCTGGAGAACCTCTATACAGTCAGCAAATAAAGTCTTGGAGCTGACTGTGGCTCAGGTCATCAGCTCCTTATTGCAAAATTAAGTCCTAATTTGAAGAAAGTAGGAAAAACCACAAGGCCATTCTGGTATGACCTAAATCAAATTCCTTATGATTATACGGTGGAGGTGATGAATAGATTTGAGGGATTAGATTTGGTAGACAGAGTTCCTGAAGAACTCGGACAGAAGTTTATAACATTATATAGGAGGCAGTGATCAAAACCCTACCAAAGAAAAAGAAATGAAAGACCACAAAGCAGTTGTCTGAGGAAGTTTACAAATAGCTGAGGATAGAAGAGAAGCAAAAGGCTAGGGGGAAAAGGGATTCCTTGTATACATGTTGAAATAAATAAAAATTTCCATTATTGTATTCATGTTACAAGAGAAAAAAAATGTGTTTTCAGCACATGGTCAGGGTTTCTGAATCCTATTCTCAACTTAACTAAAATCGAATGAAAAATTAATCAGGTTGGGATCAGTAACCCTCTGCATTCTGCTTTAATGGTATATCCAATAGGAAAGACCAGTCATTAAGAGAAACAGACCGAGACTCTGGGCTCAACTTTCCACTATTTGGATTCTCATCTGTAGGAACCTCACCTTAATTCGCTTTTTGTTTGGAGGATAATTGCTTTTCAATGTTGTGGTGATCTCTGCAGTACATCAATGTGAATTAGCCATAGGAAGGAATTAGCCTTCCCCGGCCACCATCCCGCCCCTCTAGCTCGTCACAGAGTCCCAGGCTGGGCTCCCCAGGTTGTCCAGCAGCTCCCCACTAGTTATCTGTGCATACATGGTGGGTGCATGTCGATGCTACTTTCTCAGTTTGCCCCGCCCTCTTCTTCCCCTGTCATGTCCACTAGACCTTTCTCTCTGTCTGCATCTCCTTTCTTCTCTGTAAATAGGTTCATAAGTACTATTTTTCTAGATTTCATATATATGCATTTTAATTCACTTTCACTTCCATCAGGCTTTGACTGTCCACGAATGCCTTTGACTTTCCAGTGTTGTGAAATCATAAACCTAGTCATATTCCCATTTCTAGAAGAAATTCAAATAATCCATCAGCTAACTGTTTTTCTCTCTCAAATTCTGTAGTTATGAAAGACTAACAATGTTTTTTCACACTTTGCTGAAAAAAAATGCTTCCCAGCTGCAATACTGTCTTCTAATTTTTAACCAAAAATACATAGAATGAGGAATAAAAAATTGCTGACCCATCTTAGACTGACTGTGCCTGAAATAATGGCATTACTAAGATGATTCAAGTTTTATTTTCCATAAACTGGAGGAATGAATAGCTGCAGTTGTTGTTACTCATAATTCAGAGCTGGCTGGTATTTAAAAAAAAAAAAAAGACATGTGGCATCCGGAAAATGTAATTAATTTGATGGTATAAGCCTTCATAAATTATCAAGTATTCCCAATAGCAGCCATGGAAAACTTGGAGAGAACATGAGCTGCCTTTAAATTACTTAGTTTGCTTGCACCAGAATTATTTTAAGGTGGTTGAGTTGCTGTTAGTATTAAAAGATGTTGGAATTATTGCCACCATTAATGGCTGACTCCACCTTTAAATAAGGTGATGGAGATTTGGAGTCACGCACAAGTCAGCGTCAGTGTCTCAAGGCTGTCATTCTTCTCTCTAATGAACTGCAGCTTACAGAAATTAATTATGGGGGAAAGGTTGCTGTTACCCCCACCAGGAATGAAGCTTCCAGATTCCAAATCAAGTGTTGGTGTAGAGGGGGTGCAGAGGCTCCACCTCCGAAAGCTCTGCACACATGGTGCTCGTTCTGCCGTGAACAAGCAGCACGCTTGACTGCACTGGGGGAGAACAATGACTCAAGGAAGGGGTTTTTAATATTCACAATGAGTATGAAAAGCAGCCCCAGAAAGACAGAACAATTCAGTGGCTAGAACAATTTTGCAGGATCAGAATAGAAGGTTCTGGGCCAGGGGGTCTGGGTAACCATAAATCTACTTTTGAATACCTACATGGTATTTGCAAAATAAACAAGGTGACATCTGACCTTTCCAACTTGTCTAGAAAATGTATGTAAAATGTATGTTAGAATACGCATATTTTTAAATGAACATAATGTAAAGCATAATACTATCTTCTAAAATTAAAAAAAAAGACATTTATTGTCTGTGAAGTATTTAGATGAAATCTGAAGACCAGCTCTCTTACCCTTTGATGCTTGGCTGTTGGAGAAAAACAAACAAGCCAACAAAAAGTTTCTCCTATTCAGAGATGAATAGCTAGCCTTGGGAAGAAGTTAATGGAATGTGTTATCCTGGAGGTATTAAGGGCTAAGCTGTCTGCTCACTATTAGTCTTTTTCTGGGAGGTTCAAGGTTGAAGTTCTAGCACTAGGAAGTTTTGAGGTCCTTTGTATTCCTGTGATTCTTTCATTATGCAATGACATTTATGAAAGGAAGGGCAATTAGAAAATTAGAAGCATGAATTATGTGATTTATGTCAAAAAGTTAAAATCATAAGAGATCATTCTCAGTATCATCCAAAAGGTTTTCTAAGTGGGGATAGGAGACAAAGACTAGAAATAAACCAGCCTGCATTAGAGTTTGAAGACTTCAGAGTGAAACTGGCCATTTTCCAACTTCACAAGTGCCTACAGCTGACTTCGAGGCTATTTTACAGAAATATCCTCTTCCTTCCACTTGCTGGAAAAGAGGGAACAGAGAAGTAAATCTTGTGGATCAGTTCCTTGAGATGAGGAGCTGGGGATGAGGAACACTAATTTTAAGATTATTTATTATTAACATGCTTCCTATTCACTGGCAATATTAGAACTGTGAGAGTGCAAAACACTTAGAAAATACTAAAAAATATATTTTTAAAAATAAAAATCCCACAACTACTGACTCGAATGCTTGATGCAAAAGTTTTGGTTCTACTCATTATATTTTTGCTTATGACAGTTATGTGTTAGTCCTCAGCCATGTCTGACTCTTGGAACCCATGGACTGTAGCCCACCAGGCTCCTCTGTCCATGAAATTCTCCTGTCAAGAATACTGGAGTGGCTTGCCATTTCCTTCTCCAGGGGATCTTCACGACCCAGGGGTGGAACCTGGGTCTCCAGCATTGCAGGCAGATTCTTTACCATTTGAGCCTCCAGGGAAGCCCCCTATGACAATTATAGGATATATTAAATTAGATAGTAATAATAACATCTAAAGAAAAATCACACTTGAAATACACAAAGAATAAAAGCATCCAATTATAGAAATGCATTTCTTCTGCAAAAAGAAGACAAAACAAGGTCAAAGTGTTACCAAAGGCTCTGCTATCAGAGATCCAGATCTATTGTGATCAAAGTGTACTGATGAATCATGGGCATATCTCCAACAGGGTCTGCAAGCTCATGATGCTGAGAACAGCTACTGAGGATACCTGCAGAAAATAGTCATTTATCCATCTACCTATTTCTACCTATCTATCCATCTATCTGTCACCTATTAGTGCATAGACTGAGCCAGTGATATGTCAATCTATATCTGTTTATTACAATTTGTGAACCCAGCCCCCTGGACACAGGTCACTCATCAGGCATTGTGCTCCTGTCCAACAGTTTAGAAGTTCAGTCTGAGCAGTTAGTTGCCAGTAAAAACCCATCCAGTTTGTCACAAGAAGCTCAGAAAACATTGAAGAATATTATTTAGTTTACTTTATTTTATTTAAATAAAGCACACACATTAAATTATCAAAATTTTCTTCTCTCATTTAAAACAAAATGTCCATTTACAAACCAACATAAAAATCAAGGAAAAGTAATAAAATGACATTTAAATAATGGAAAATAAAGGGAACCTTCTTGGGTATCATGAAGAATGTAAAAGCAAAAAGGCCATTTGCATCCTCTATTGGAGGAAGGGAATATCTGCTAAATGATCTTAAATAATGCCACATTGACCCTGATACATACTTAACTAAAGTAAGTGCTCAGTCACTAAGTTGTTTCAACTCTTTGCAATCCCATAGACTGTAGCCCACCAGGTTCCACTCTCCATGGGATTTCCCAGGCAAGAATACTTTAATGGGTTGCCTTTTCCACCTCCAGGGGATCTTCCCAACCCAGGAATTGAACTGTATTCTGTGTCTCCACTGAGCCACCTGGGAAGCCCAGCTAAAATGAGTACATACAGTAAAAAATATGAAGAAAGGATTGATCAATTCTTTCTGATTGAAAGAAAATTTATGCAAAGAGCAAACCAGCTAAAGAAGTTGCCTAAACTGCTCAATTTAGTAAAATATGAAGATTTTGTTATTGTTTTCTATGTCTCTGTAGCTTCATTTTTACAGTTCTTCCAAAGAAGTACTTTAGGGAATTGATGCAGATGGAAGAGAATGGATGAATTCCTCCATCCAGCATGGAACACATGAGTCCCACCAGGAGTGAGAACCACAAGCAAGCTCCAGATCAGAACTGGGGAAACTCAAGTGCAAGCTCCTCATTCTACAGATAAGGACATTAATGTTCAGAGAACCAAAAGTCATGCTTCCTAAACTTTAACATTTGTAGAAATCTTAAAATCTTAAGGCCTCCCTGGTGGCTCAGACAGTAGAGAGTCTACCTGCATCGCAGGAGACCTGGGTTCAATCCCTGGGTTGAGAAGATCCCCTGGAGAAGGAAATGGCTTCCCACTCCAGAATTCTTGCCTGGAAAATCCCATGGATGGAGGAGCTTGGTGGGCTACAGTCCTTGGGGCTGCAAAGAGTTGGACACGACTGAGGTACTGACACTTTCACTTTTCTTAAAATCTAATTAAAATAATCATTCTGATCTGGTCTGAAGGGGGACTAGAATTTACATTTCTTACAAATACCCAAGTTGTTGCTGTTTCTGCTTATAATAAAGGGCAAGAGGATTTCTGCTTCTCAGTTACTAGAAGAAGTGGGGCCTGGCTTTACAAAATAATTAATTCTCTTGTCATATATGAGTAATAGCAGTTTGCATTAAAATTATTGATCAAAGGTATGTTTCATTCTCCTCACTTATTTAGGTGAAAAAAACTGGATTCTACAACAGTCTTCTATTGGCTATAATCCCCATTTTGTCACTTACTCTTATGTGACTTTGGGCAGCTTTTCTGCCTTCTCTGTGTCTCAATTTCCTTGACTATAAATAGTGTTGATAATATGTACTACATAGAGGCTGGGTCTTCTGGGTGGCGGTTTTATTTAACCTCAAGTAAATAACAGTGCCTGGCATGTGCTATCACTCAAAAAATGTTAGATTTACTATTAAAGAAGAATGGGGTCTGACTGATTTGACAGGTACCAAACTTGAGGTTTAGAAGAAAAGAAGGGCAGACTCAGAATCAACATCTTCTGTTGCCACTTGTGACGCTAGGAGAGAGAAAACTTCAAAAAGCATATTATTGACTTTTTCCAGAGTGGGAAGGAAAATTGCATGTGCTGAACACTGATTTTGCCTCAGGCACCAAATGCTAACACCTTTAATTTTCTTAACAGCCCTCCTGTGGAACCACACTGTTTCGGGGGGAAAACCAAGACACACACATTAAATGACTGACTGTGAGACTCATAACTACAAACACGACAGGAGTAAGGTTTGGTCTCAGCTTGCTTGAGTCTAAAACATGTAAGGGCACTCAGTGTGAGCCCACGGGACAGCGGTGAGGAAGAGTCTGGATCCAGCTTAGTAAGGGAAGGCTTCTGGACCTTATATGTCTCCCCCCTGCTGCTGCTGCTGCTGCTGCTAAGTCGTTTCAGTCGTGTCTGACTCTGTGCGCCAGCCCGCCAGGCTCAGCCATCCCTGGGATTCTCTATGCAAGAACACTGGAGTGGGTTGCCATTTCCTCCTCCAATGCATGAAAGTGAAAGGTGAAAGTAAAGTCGCTCAGTCGTGTCCGACTCTAGCGACCCCATGGATTGCAGCCTACCAGGCTCCTCCATCCATGGGATTTTCCAAGCAAGAGTACTCGAGTAGGGTGCCATTGCCTTCTCCGGTCTCCCCCCTAATACCCCGCAAATCAATCAGACGTTGGTGATTGGTCAGCCAACACTTCAAAACTTGTGGGGGGACAGGACAGCACAGTATTCTCTCTCACGCCAAATATCAAGTCACTTTTCCTTTGACTGACTGAAGAATCTTTTTCTGTTCTTGATGTTACAAAACAGAGAAAATGAGTGCAAAGATTTGATATTATCCTTTCCCTCAAGGGCTTCCCTGGTGGCTCAGATGGTAAAGAAGCCACCTGCAGTGCAGAAGACCTGGGTTTGCGATCCCTGGGTTGGGAAGATCCCCTGGAGAAGGGAATGACTACCCACTGCAGGATTCTGGCCTGGAGAATCCCATGGACAGAGGAGCCTGGCAGGTAACAGTCCACGCGGTTGCAAAGAGTCAGACATGACTGAGCGACTTTCACTTTACTTCAAGGGCTTCGGGGTTTTATTTGGTCTCTCTCTTCCCACCTCTCTATTTTTCATTTTCCTTTCAAGGAACACTACCATCACATCCCCATATTAGTCTTTACTCTTGACTGAACAGTTGCAGCATTTATTCCCTCTCTGAGTCACCATCAATACCAGACCCTCTCAAAAGGATTAGTGGGCAATTTAGAGTTTACTGATGATTTCACTGTAGAGATGGAAGAGATTTACACTGGAAGCACCACAGCAAGCTGCTTACAATCATCCTTCTACACACAGTACTACAAAGAGGGGTTGTTGGCCCCCGATTCTTACCTCAGTGTAGCACTCACATTTGCTGGTTTTACTCCTCTTTCCAAAGTCTCCTCAACCCTGCCAGTTCCCTTGAACAAAGCCACCTAACACATTGCTAGCTCCTTCCTCAGACTGACATTTTCACATCCACCCTAGAGCAAAGCACAGTCCTTTGCTTATCAGCCCTCGCCTTTCTCGGAAGGCAGTGGAGCGCTGTAGCAGGAAGCTTACTGGCCAGTCACAAAGCCTAAAAGTAGCATCGCTGTGTGCCAGACAGACACGATGCTCAAAATAAAGTCAGTATCCTTTCCCACGTACAGTTTGACAGGAAGGTAGCCATTGACTCAGTGACTACAGGAGCTGTAGGAGCTGTGACAGGAAGACTGAACATTGTTCAAAGGGAAAGCCTTTGTCAGGAAGAGCTTCCAGAGGGAAGAATAACTCAGCTGAAAACTAAAGGACATGGTAGAATAGCCCGAATGAGGAAACGGAGGAAGGAGAGCTCCAGATATAAGGAACACCGGGGCAGAGCACTCTGGCAGGAAAAAGCCCAACATGTTCTAATTCTGTGGCACTCCAGGGAAGGACACTTTTCCTTCCCATATCCCTTGCTCACCAACTAGCAGTTGACCAGATGTCATAAGAGACTTCAAAGCCCTCAAGAGGCCCTCCAGAGAAATATTAATTGGTCATTCTGATCCAGAGAGGTACCATCTCTGAACATTATATCATCTTTAATCTATTGACATACTTCTATGTCTTAATGTATATGTATAATAATTTATCCTTGGAGGTAATAGGGAGTAGAAACTATAAGGGAGCTTGCTAAAGAGCTATAAGAATTCATATGTGTATTTTGCTGATGTATATTGTTTGCATAAATCACAAACGCATATTTTTATTGCAACAGCTAAAAACACTGCTGTATACATGATTGCAATTTTAAGTAATTAATGGTATAATCAAATATATCAGTTTTATTTCGAGGCCTCCATGATCTCTCAGCTCTAAAATCAATCAAAATATTCAGAAGCTTGAAAATCTGGAATTTTTCAAAATAATTTTACACAATCACATCCTTTTTGAATCTCAGTCCCTGTCACTCTGATCTCTACATTTGCTTCTTTTTCGTAAAAAACATGGTAGACCAGTGATTTCTCTGTTGGCTGCCCTAGATCCACTCACTACTGCTCTCTCTCTCTGCCCTGTATGTGTCTCACATGTAAGCTTCATAATGTGTAATTCTGTTTGATAAACTTTTGCTGAATTGAAACCTGTTAAACTGAATATTAACATTCCCTAAGCATCAACTTTTGTTTATTAAGACTAGAGTATGCATGAATCTCCACAGGGGCAGAAAGAAGAATTGCAACTATTCTTCAACAACAAAATGATGAAATTAGCCAAATAATATTTCACTTGACTCAATTATCTAATTCAGTGATTTAAAAAAAAAAAAATGTGTGAATCAGCAATTTGTTCAGCTGAAATAATCTCCTGTTTTAGTTCAAAGGTAGTACTGTTAATACATGAATCAGATTGTCCTGATTCCTTTAATTTTCCTCACAGATCTTTCTTATTAAAAGAAAATTTAAATCTCTAAAATTAAAAAAAAGAATGTGGAATTTTGTCCGTTTTTCTCCCTCTGTTATCCCTAGATTCTATTGCAGTGTTTGTAGATCTTACTTGACAAAGAATCTAACAACTGAGAACTGCAATTGCCTTGCCTTAAGTCATTAGTAAATCTAAATGCATAGGCCCTTCTCTTTACCTCTCATAGTACCCCAAGATGCTTTTGAATAAAAATAGCCCCAAGATTTTATTCACTTTCACATATATATAAATACACAAATATTCCAATCATCATTATATTGTAATGACTTTATGTTGTACTTGTCTTCTCTCTCTTTTACTGGATAATAAACTCTTGGAGAGCAAATATTTCTGATTAAATTCTGATTACTTCTGTCATCTAGAACAGTGCCTGGAACATCACAGACAATGACTGTTTCCCTGAATTTTTATGAGAAAACAAAAATGAGAGCTGGAGTTAATATAAAATATTTTACTTTTCTTACTGAACAGGTAACACCATCAGCCATCCTTGCTAAAACTCTACTGTTGCAGGTCATTCTACTTATCTGGAACACCACAGTGCTACTAAAGATTTTCACTCTGATGTCTCAGTAGTTGACATTTATATCTGCAGGCAGAAGGAGGGCATGAAGGAGCAGTGACTGGGCTTCCTTTCCATTGATTATGTCCTCCAGCAGCATGACGGTTTTCTTCAGGATGGCAGGTGACACAAACATTTTGCTGCTCAGCAGGGAGCGTTGGCTTCATGCTCCAGACCTCTGTGATGCCGGTGGATGCAGCTGAGGGAGAGCCTGTTTCCTCTGCAAAGGTTCAGCTGATTACACAGAGTTCCCACAGTGCCAGTGCTAGAGAGGCCCTTGGGACTGACTGTGGCCAACTTTCTCATTTATAGGTTTCCCTTTCCGTGATGCCTGACATTTTTAAGACTGATCTGGCAAATAATCTGTGAAGACAGCCTCCAGAGAAGAGCTCATATTAAGTAACTATAAGAGGTTGAGTTTATAGAGGATTTCTCTTTAGCATGTAACAAGTTGTCTTATTTTATCCTCTCAATGAATGGTCCTTTCCTGTAAAGCATAGAGTGATTCCCAACCCTGTTTTCCAGCTAAAGAAACAGAAGTATATGAAACAAAATGTACTTCTGACTAAATGAGACTAAGAGCTAAGTGTTCTGATTTTCAGCTGGAGACTGTTTCACTTTAAGACTCAGAGATAAAATGATACGTTTGAAAACATAATGATAGCATTTTTTGAAGAAACCGAACATAAATAAAGGTGCAAGAATCATTTCTTACTTTCTTGAAATGGAAAAGCTAAACTTCCTATATCTGATAAGGCCCCTTCCTGAATTCTTATTCTTCCCTATTAAAAATTTTGAAAAGTCACATTCAGAGGATTCCACTCTTAAAGGGTTCACATAAAATCTCACATGCTCTGGGACACAGGGAAGAAGTATCAATAGCAATTTGAAGGCACCCTGAGTCAGACTCGCCTGCTGATCTTAGAGAGCCTGCTGAGAGGGGAGGCAGCTGAAGCTTACCCTGGGGACATAGACACTGGGGGTGGCCATTTGGGAACCTTGTTCTATGTGGACACTAGTGTTAGCAAGCACCATTTTGGAATTCTGTCTCCAGCCTATGAACACCAGGACCCAACCCCTCCCAGCCAGCGCTCAGTGCCAGTATTGGAAACACCTGACACCAAGCAACTAGTCACGTGGAGACACAGCCTCACCCACCAGCAGTCCTGCTGCCATAAGATCTTCTGAACTCATGGCCACCCCAGGGCACAGTCCTGTCCACCAGGACATCCAGAACATGGCTCCATAACCCACTGCAAACACACATGTCCCAGATCTCCCAGGGCCCTGCAGGCAGGGACCCTGGGATCAGCTCTGCCCACCAGTGGAGTGGCCTTAGTCCCAGGACCAGCCTCACCCATTACTGAGCCAGGCATCAGCCCTGAAATTCCCGGGCTCTGGCCCACCACATTGATAAGCCGTGACACTACCTCCAAGATGCCCGTGGCTCTGCAACCAGAGACCTGGCTCTGCTTACCAATGAGCTGGCACTGGTTCTGAGACCTCCTGGGCCTCAGTCCTGCCTGCCAGTGTGCTGACATAGGGCCTCTGGGCCTTGCAGCCAGAGATGCCAGGATCCAGCTTCACTCACTGCTGAGTAGGCAACAGGCCTGGCCCATCCTGCTGGGTGGACACCAGCCTCAGGGCCATCACAACACCACAGCCTGGCAGGTCAGGACCCAGCCCACCAACCAGCAGACCGTCAACAGACCTGAGAACCCCTGGGTCCTGGCTCTGCCTACAGCAGGCCAGCTCCGTCTCTGGGAGATTTTTGGACCCTCGGCAGTGGCCCTGAGGTCTGGCTATGCCTACTAGTGAGCCAACACCAGTTTTGGGATCCTCAGATTTCTACAGCCAAAGATCCTGGGACATAGCTTCACCTACCAGTGAGCTAGTACTAGCTTACACATATTTTTTTACTTCAGACTTACCTGTTGTGTTGGTCACTCAGTTGTGTCTGACTCTTTGCGACCCCATGATGCGAATAGCCAATTCATTAGAAAAGACCCTGATGCTGGGAAAGATTGAAGGCAGGAGGGGACGTGGATGACATAAGAAGAGATGATTGGATGGCATCACTGATTCAATGGACATGAGTTTGAGCAAACTCCTGGAGATGGTGAAGGACAGGGAGGCCTGTCATGCTGTAGTCCATTGGGTCAAAAAGTGTCAGACACGACTGAATGAAAAACATGGCTGATTCATGTTGATATTTGACAGAAACCAACAAAATTCTTTAAAGCAATTATCCTTCAATTAAAAAATAAATACAATCAAAGTAGAAAAAAAGCCAATCACAAAAGGTGAAAAAAGAAAGGATATATTGTACAACACAGAGAATATAGCTAACATTTCATAATAACTTTAAATGGAATATAATCTATAAAAATATTGAATCATTCTGCTTTATATATGAAACTAACGTAATGTTATAAATCAATCATATTTTTATTAAATAAAGAATTCATGAACTACGAGAAAATCTCTGTTTCAGATGAGTGAATTGAGAGGGGTAAAGAGCTTCTTCTCCTTTGATTTTTTTCTTCTCAATATTTTTATCTACTCATTCTGCCCACCAGTTGCATGTGGGTATCCACTACTCCTGTGAGTAGGCCAGAATGCCCCAATGGGTTGCAGTATGTGTTTTGGGGGAAAAAAAATCCCTACAAGTGTTTTTTATGCTAATTCCCTCATGACACACACTGGGGACCATCCACTCAAATATTACCTTCAACTCCAGTACTCTAGTATGTTGCTAGCTGTCTTTCCTTCCATGTGTCAAATCCTAACAGGATGATTCCATCAGTTTCTGCACCTAGATCTATTAATGATTCTCTTACGAGCATCTCTCACTGAGATGTGAATATTTAACTTCAAATTAGACATTGCCTCTTTGACAGACACACAGGTCCATCAAACTCAGCCTGTTTAAAAGTGAAATTAAGACTCTCAGCCAGAAGGTATCTAATCCTCTGCATATTCAAGTAAAAGGGAATTTACAAACAGGATACAATAAGAAAGTACACAAGCATCCAAGGACAAATCCTAAAGTGGAGTTAATAAGCAGGGATTGGACTGGAAAGTCAGGAATTAGGTTTCTCTCTATGAGTGAGTATAATTCTACATTGTGATTTTGTTCAGTTTCAGATGCTCTTTCTCTATTCACACTTGCCTTCTTAATAACATTGTGATTTTATATTACTTTTGGTATTGGTTTTATATATATTAAAACTCAGCATTCAGAAAACTAAGATCATGGCCTCTGGTCCCATCACTTCATGGGAAATAGATGGGGAAACAATGGAAACAGTGACAGATGTTATTTTGAGGGGCTCCAAAATCACTGCAGACGGTGACTGCAGCCATGAAATTAAAAGACGCTTGCTCCTTGGAAGAAAAGGTATGATCAACCTAAAAAGCACATTAAAAAGCAGAGACATTACTTTGTCGACAAAGGTCTGTCTAGCCAAAGCTATGGTTTTTCCAGTGGTCATGTATGGATGTAAGAGTTGGACTCTAAAGAAAGCTGAGTGTCAAAGAATTGATGCTTTTGAACGGTGGTGTTGGAAAAGACTCTTGAGAGTCCCTTGGACAGAAAGGAGATCTAACCAGTCCATCCTAAAGGAAATGAGTCCTGAATATTCATTGCAAGGACTAATGCTGAAGCAGAAATTCCTATATTTTGGCCACCTGATGTGAAGAATTGACTCATTTGAGAAGACCCTGATGCTGGGAAAGATTGAAAGGGGGAGGAGAAGGGGCTGACAGAAGATGAGATGGTTGGATGGCATCACCGACTCAATGCACATGAGTTTGAGTAAACTCTGGGAGTTGGTGATGGACAGGGAGGCCTGGCGTGCTGCAGTCCATGGGATCACAAAGAGTCGGACATGAGTGAGCAACTGAAGTGAACTGAACTGAACTGAAAACACACCAGCTTAGTTAGCCTTACAATCTATGGACATTTTTGCTGTTTTATGGTAAAGGAATTGCAAGGTAGGATTGGTTACTTCAGCAGTTCAATGACCTCATTAGAGCCCAAGTTATTTCTGCCTTTCTAATCAGCCATCTTGGTGGGTCTACTTTTATCCTTAGATTAGCTCTCTCCTTGGTCACAGGATGGCTGCCACTATCCCAGGTATCCAGTGGAAGAAGAGAGACTTATTTAGTTCTTTTCAAAAAAGAGGGACATTTCCAGAGAAGATCTCAGTGAGACTTCACCACAAATTTGGTTAAATCTGACTCCATGTGCATCCTTAAATCAATATTTGTCTGTAATTAGAAGGATTTTGGCAATGTTTATCTGCATTCAAAGATAGTACTAGAATTAGATGGCGTATGCATTGTTTGGCAGCCAACAATGTCTGTTAAGTCCTGGAGTGAAATCTAGACCCAGTGCTGAATGATCATCCTCCAGTTGTCAATTGGAGTCCAGTGACCTCTCTGCTCTTATTTTATACCATTTTACACCATTCTTATCCTCTTGCACTTTACTTAAGCCATCTTCTCAAACACATCAAGAAAATTTCCATCTCAGGGCCATCCTGTTTGTTTCTTGTCTCCTTCAGATCTTTGCTCAGGTGTTATCTCCTCAAATATTCCCCTAACCTGGTTTCCCTGGTGGCTCAGTTGTAAAGAATTCACTAGCAATGCAGGAGACCCAGGTTTGATCCCTGCGTAAGGAAGATCCCCTGGAGAAAGAAATGGAAACCCACTCCAGTATTCTTGCCTGGAGAGTCCCCATGAATAGAGGAGCCTGGCTCGCTACAGTCCATGGGGTCGTAAAGAGGTGGACACAACTGAGTGACTAAGCACAGCACAGAATTTTACTATGTTGCAGATCCTGTTCAAAGGACTCTACAAACACTGAACTCTTTAATCCTCATAACAACCCTATGAGGTAGGCATTATTTTTATTCCTATTATTCTCTTTAAAAGAGAAAGAGTTCTAGTTATGAAAAGGAGTGTTCAGAGAGAGGTCAAAGCAAAATATTTCTCACTGGACAGAGAGGTTGCTAGGAATATATATTTACTTCCATTTTCTACAGTTGTTCAGTCACTAAGCTGTGTCCGACTTTTTGCAACCCCTTGAACTACAACATGCCAATGGGATTCGGCAAACTATGACCTATGGATGAAATCCAGCTTGACACCTATTTTTGTTAATAGGTCTTTATTGGAATAAGGCTATGTCCATTCATTTCTGTATGGCCTATGCTCCTTTCA
Organism: Bison bison bison; assembly: GCF_000754665.1. Taxonomy (NCBI): domain Eukaryota; kingdom Metazoa; phylum Chordata; class Mammalia; order Artiodactyla; family Bovidae; genus Bison; species Bison bison. The sequence goes on from NW_011488621.1 coordinate 1,524,015, forward strand.
TACTTCAACCATAGATCTGAATAGTTGCAACAGATACCATACTTCTTGCAAAGCTGAAAATGTTGACCATCTGGTCCTTTATAGAAAAAAGTTTGCAATCCCAGGTCTATAACAGAACATTCAAATGATTGTCATACGAAGACTATATAGTAATACTGCATTTGTTGATCTAGACCTGCTGCCATAGGGTAAGTCTAGAGATGAGCATCTCTACAGGAAGAGGAAGATGGATATCAACACAACTTGAAATCATCATTTGTATTTTCATCCCAGCATGGCTGAATTTACCTCTTACCCTCTTGCAGCATAGGACACAGCTATGCCCCTTTGAGGGGTTTGGCCCAGACTAAACTAGGGCATTCACGAAGAGATAGAGACACCTAAATACATATATCTAATTTGTTTTTGGAGATGGCTTACCTTAATGAAGAATACTTTTTTCTGGTAGGTGCTTCACCCTGATACTGATTGAAATGCAAAGTGTTCAAGTTGTGAAATGAGCTCCCCAAGCCACCCAACAAAGCTCCACTAAATGAGAAATTGGAAGAAAGCAAATAACTAGTGCTCTCTTCAAGGCCAGGAGAAAGAAGCAGGGTTAATAAAAGCAAGGTGGGGTGTTTGGAAATTTTAGGGACGATGGAGATGCTGGGGAAGAGAGATGGGACCAGGGAAGGACTTTCCTACACCCTAAAGTTAACTTAATAAGGGTCTATAGGTTCCCTAGGTAAACTCTTCTGCTTTGTTTTCTGGGGCCTTGATGTGCAGTTAGTTTTCTAGCAGTAATGGATTTTCCCCTTCCTATTCTTCCCAAGAATGAGGGTACAGCTAAGGAGCTTAACCTCAAAGCTGTGTTGTTAAAAATGACAGTCAAATGAATTCTTTTTAATGGCTGAGTAATACTCCCTTGTGTATATGTACCACAGCTTTCTTATCCATTCATCTGCTGATGGACATCTAGGTTGCTTCCATGTCCTGGCTATTATAAACAGTGCTGTGACAGATGCATGTTGATGTATGGCAAAACCAATACAATATTGTAAAGTAAAAAAAATAAAAAAATAAAAGCAGACGAAACGTAGCATAGCCTTTAAAAACTGTATTAAAAAATTTAAAAATTTTACAAAAGCAGACCAAAAATCTAATAAACTTTGTCATGTTAACAGAGAGAAAAAAATGACAGTCAGTTTTACATAGGGGAAAGAATATTCTGCAAATGGAAGCAAAAAAAAGACTAGATCTTTGGTCCAGTTCCCGCTACCATTCCTTTGCCATTTCCCAGGTCCTGGAACAAAGCAGAAGAAAACAACGCTGCATTTGGCATCCCTGAAGAGTGTGTTCACTTTCGGTCCTACAGCTATCTGTGTGTGTGTGAGATGACATCTGGACAGATGTGGGCAGTGCTGGCAGGTCCTTACAAAAGCAGATGTTGGATAAACCATTTTGGACTACTCTCCAGTGAAATGGGCAGACGAGCAGAATGGTGCCATTCTTTGCCTGACATTTGGCAAAAAAGAGAAAACAAATGCAGTTTTGACATCTGTTCCTTTTCTTTGTTTTAGCTTAGCTCTGCCAGCCAAGTAGGGCTGCCCAGGCATAACTGATAAATTATTTAAGGCAACTTGACAAGGAAGCCAATGAAAACTAATAAGAAAAAAAAAAAGGATAAATGAAATGACTCATGTTAGTCAGGTGTTTTGAAGGAAAAAACTAAAAGAATGAGACAATCTTAAAAATTAGAATTGTTTTAGGAAAACTTCTACAGCACCATGGTGACTAAAACATAAATAACTTAGGTTTTCTTCTTTGCCTCCCACGAGTTACTGGGCACAGACTGAAAAGTTATATTTCATATCATGAAATAATAATAGATGTAATTTATTGAGCACACAGCAAGATGGTGTATAATCTCCAAATCTGTAAAAGAAATTATTTCCATTTTAGAGAATGGAAATCAAATGCCCAGAGAGTGCCACATAACCGATCAAATGGTTGTGACAGCGTATGAAAGATGCTTTGAGCTGACAAACTGCTCCCATGTACCTGTTTATTTAGACAGACATGGCTGGTGGCAAGAGCTTGGACCTTGGCACTAGAGGGTCTGAATCTGGCCTTTGCTATGTTACAGTAGAGCTGGTGGAATTGATTTAGTTATTTAACTTTGAAATTCGTTTTCTTGGCTCCAAGTGGGCGAGAAAAGTCTATATCACTGAGATTTATTGTGAATTAAATGAAAAAATATCTACAAACACCTTAGAAATAGTTGACACCCTGTAACAACTTTTTTTCCCTTTCTCACTGAATCACATCTTAAGTACCCAGCTCAAAGTAGCTTTCAGAGAAGACAAATAATTGTACTTAGTGTTTTGTGGAATAGTTTTTAAAATTGTGTCAAGCTGCCATACTTAACAGAAGTTAGTTCAAATAAAATGTTTGTTTGTACTGATTATATTGTCCAACTTTACTTCTAGTTATGCTACTAAACTTACCAACTGTTTTGACACTAGTATCCTAAAGTAAATCAGAATTTCCAAACCATCTTTCAGATCAACTGTCTTTAGGAAAAGGTCTGGAGCAATGGAATGAGGGTTTTTCAATGTTCCAGAAGAGAAATAGCCAGCAGTTGTAAGAGAATTCATCTAGTATTTATACCTTAATTTGGTCATTGAAAAGTTTTCATCACCTGCTTTCATCTGCTTTTTACTCGCAGTCTTATGAAGTTTTTGATTATACTCTTGTTTTCACTATAATTGCATACATCAAATTGGTACTAATCATTAGCTGACACCCAAGAAGAAAATGAAGATCTGCAATAAATGACTTTATAAGAAATTACTTTCTTTCTGAATGCAATGCCTATGAACAATCCGGCAGAGGGGTGAGGGGAGGCGCAAAGAGTGGAATTCTTGCCTTTGTAAGTTCCGAGATGACATTTACACTTCAGTCTTTAAGTCCTGTGGGAAACACTTCAGTAACACTCCTTGTTCTCCTGTAATTATATCTGGGATGATTAGACAAAGAACAAGGCACAGCAGTAAATGTTCAGCAAGGTTACATTTTGCAATTTCAACACTATTAGAAAAGAAATCAAATATAAGTGGAATCAGTGTGTATGAGGAAACTACAAATGAGATGCTAAGTAGTTCCTTTTCTATGTCTACTGTTTCTTTCTAATACCAGCATAGTTAATCAGGTCTTCAGCATTTTTTTTTTAACTCAGTGATGCCATAATTCAAGTAGACATCTTAGGAAATGAGGACAAAAGAATCCAGGCCAGAAGAATACGTGAATGATTTGAAACATGAAAAGAGAGATTGGTTCATTTCAATGGTGGTCCAAAAACATTTTTTTTTATTGTTCTAAAACCCATGGAAATGTCTTATTACTCATGAAATTTCCCAGTAGAAACCTAAGTGTTAAGGATCCATAGGTGAATCTGAGAGAAAACAATTACCATTGAAGGCCATCTTTCAATTCCATCAAATAGTTATTCAAGAACAATGTTTTTAATACTATAGGAAGTGGACAGAATTGGGTGTCAAGCTCTACAGTTTATTAGTTCTGTGTCACGAGTCTCCGTCCTCCATTGATTGTGAACTTCCACTGCATCGTTTGCAAAATGAAGATACTTGTTCCAGTTACCTGTTACTGTGGAACAAATTATCCCAGTTGGAAATTAGCAACTGAGGAAGGGCCCAGTAGGGAGAGCTTATCCCTGCTTCAGGCAGGGTCAGCCGGGGTGAGAGGAGGTCTGTGGGGAACTCGACAGCCAAGGGCTGGAAGAACCTCAGCTTGGAATGCTACGTGCCCACCTTGTTCTCTTCAAGGGCCACCTCTGTACTTGAGTTCCTCACAGCAGAGAGCCTGTGCTCCAAGACCCCATCAACTACGCTGAAGCTGGAAGCTATACGCTCTTTTAAAACCAGTCTTGAAAGTGGTAACTTCTGCCACAGTCATGAGCTCACTCAGGTATCAAAAGAAGGCAGCTCAGATCTACCTCTCATTTAGAGGAAGGGCACGATTACGCAGGAAGTGGAGCACAGATGAGATACTGTTGTGACCATTCTGGGAAGATGTACTCTACCATTTAAGGTACCCTGCTGTTCTACTTTTTATTCAAAAAACTCTTCACAAGTGCTCACGTGTACTTTCACAATTTTTTTTTTATCAGTTTCGCAAAATAACAAAGAAATGAATTAACACTGAATTTAATTTGTAATATCACATCTTTGTCCTTCAGACAATAGCTTCTTGGATTTGGACGCATGGTAGCTTCAGCGCACTGTAATACGGGGAGGAAACGACAGTTAAAGCAGCTGCCTTTTGCTCTCGTTGCCTTTAATTGTGAAAACACAACCTGAGGAAACTTTACTAGTGAAACAGTGTGGCCCTTTCATCAAGACTGTGTCTATGAATATCCTTCACAGTGACTATCCATGTGTCGAACACTTCTTCTTCTTATACCCTTTTGTTTTTCAAGACGTAAGAGCATTAAAAAAAAAGGGCTAGGGTACCTACCCTCATGAATAAGATTGTGAGTATGACATGAGACAGCTGTGTATGAGGACCTCTACCCACTGGCTGGATGAGTAGCTTTTTCGACAAGTAAAAACTAAATCTCACAAAACAATCAAAACAGCCAAGTTTGCTGATTTACAAGTTAGTGATACATTATTAATTTTGAGTCCCAACAACATCAGTTCTTAGCTAGAGAATTATATCATTTAAGACCAGTTGGGAGAAATAAAAAGCTTTGACAAATACTTTGCCTAAATGTCCACAAATACTCCCCAAGTGTTGTAGAAAACCCACAAAGAGAACCCTTTAGATGTCTTCCCATCAGAAAGCTGTTACAATACTCAATGCCAAATAGTCAAACAAAATAAACCCCTCCAATTATGTATACTTCTACATTTTCCAAATTCCCAGATATTTAGCATCACAAAGACTCAATTAAAAGCTGTTCACCTCCAAGTTTTACTTTGGCATTAATTTATTAAACAAGAAACTGAGAAAGTCATTGAGAATAGTAGCAAAATGAAGTGCATTATTGAACTGTCAGCAAAGCTGCCAGACATATTTTCTACTTTGTGGGGGAAAAAAATAACGTAGCTGACAGAGTTTTCATGACTTCCACTAAACTGTTGCTTTCATTGTTGTTAAATCAGACCATCTAGACGCAGTGCGCTGAAGGAGGAGCAGGCACTGAGGGTCCACGTCATCAGCCAGTACTTCATCCAGGTGTTTCCTGCCCTCTTATACATGGTTACTGTGGTTGCAAGTAGCCATCTTTTACGGGGGTAAAATCGGTGGCGGATTTTCTGTTGTTGTCAACAGAAACCCTGAGGTTTATGTTGAACCTTGGAAATCAATGTTGGCTTTGAAAAAAATGCATTTTAAACAATGTAAGGGGGAATGTAAGTTATGTCCTATGAGTATGTTGTCCAGTTTAAATAGCAGGGCATATTTTGCTGGTATAAACATATCCGTATCCATCACTGGTTTCACCAGTGATAACAGGTAATTAGTAAATTAATTTGTGTCAATATCTTAAATCAGTAGATTGAGAATGCCCTTAAATTAAAAGACCCATTATCTTTTAATTAATGGGAGAGGAAAAGGACATAAAGTAGTCTTAAGAAGTATAGTACCTGGACTTTTATGCAGCTTCTTGTTTTTTATTGGGGTAAAATTGCTTTTCAATGTTGTGCTAGTTTCTGCTGTACAACAATGTGAATCAGCTATATGTATACATACATCTGGTCCCTCTTGAACCTTCCTTCCACCCCTTCTGACCCCATCCTTCCAGGTCATCACAGAGCACCAAGCCGATCTCCCTGTGTTACACAGCCGCTTCCCACCAGCTGTCTATTTCACACAAACATTAGTGTGTATATGTCAATGCCACTCTCCCAGCTCACCCTCCCCTCCCCGTCCCCCATCTCCCATGTCCACATCTGTTCTCTATGTCTGCATCTCTATTCCTGCTCTGCAAATAGGTATATCTGTACTCAGCCATAAAATGGAATGAAATTGGGTTGTTTGTACATGTAACAGACCTAGAGTATGCTATACAGAGTGAACTAAGTCAGAAATGGAAAAACAAATATTGTATGTTAATTCATATATATGAAATGTATAAAAATGCAATTTCTTAATTCTGTGACTTGATGCTTTCAAATCTGTGCCTATGCCCCTGGAACAAATTAAAAATAAAAGGTGATTGCTTCAGTTAACTTTCAGTTCCCACTCCAGTATTCTTGTCTGGAGAATCCCCATGGACAGAGGAGCCTGGTTGCATGCAGTCCATGGGGTCACAAAGAGTCATACACGACTGAGCGACTAAGCACAACACATTCTTGAGAATGGGAGAGTGTGGAATAAAGAAACCCACAGATAATCCAAAAATATCTCCCACAGCCCTGCCCTGGGGAAGAAGCTGACGGATGGATTGCTATAGGGTCTTTATCTTGCGCCTAAACTGGACTATGCTAATTGTTGAGTCAGGCTTCCAGGACTCAATTCACATGCAGAACAGAGATTATGGAAGTACTATGTTGGGAGGTGTACTGTTATCTATTTTTGTATGAAAAACTATCATCAGTTGAGTGGTTTAAAACAATACATATTTATTATCTCACAGTTTCTGTGAGTCAGATATTTGGGCACAACTTCCCTGGGTCTTCTGCATCAGGGTTTCCCACAAGCTGCAATCGAAGTATCAGCCAAGGCTGAGGTTTCATCTGAAGGCTCAGCAGAGTAAAGATCTGTTTCATTGGCAGGATTCAGTTCCAGAAGGGCTGTCAGACTGAGGATCCCAGTTCTTTTCATGCTGTCAGACTGACGGTCTTACTTCCTCACTGGCTGTTAGCCAGTTCAGTTCAGTTCAGTCGCTCAGTCGTGTCCAACTCTTTGCGACCGCATGAACCACAGCATGCCAGGCCTCCTTGTCCATCACCAACTCCCGGAGTTTACCCAAACCCATGTCCATTGAGTCAGTGATTGCCATCCAACCATCTCATCCTCTGTCGTCCCCTTTCCTTCCTGCCCTCAATCTTTCCCAGCATCAGGGTCTTTTCAAATGAGTCAGTTCTTCGCATCAGGTGGCCAAAGTATTGGAGTTTCAGCCTCAGCATTAGTCCTTCCAATGAACACGCAAGACTGATCTCCTTTAGGATGGACTGGTTGGATCTCCTTGCAGTCCAAGGGACTCTCAAGAGTCTCCTCCAGCACCACAGTTCGAAAGCATCAATTCTTTGACACTCAGCTTTCTTTATAGTCCAACTCTCACATCCATACATGACCACTGGAAAAACCATAGCCTTGACTAGACAGACCTTTGTTGACAAAGTAATGTCTCTGCTTTTTAATATGCTATCTAGGTTGGTCATAACTTTCCTTCCAAGGAGTAAGCCTCTTTTAATTTCATGGCTGCAATCACCATCTGCAGTGATTTTGGAACCCAAAAAATAAAGTCAGCCACCGTTTCCACTGTTTCCCCATCTATTTGCCATGAAGTGATGGGACCAGATGCCCATTCTAGTGTCGTGTTGTGTGGGCCTTTCCATGTGGCAAGTTGCTTCAATAAAGCACACAAGGCAGGAAAGCAGTAGAATCTGCTTCCAAGATGGAACTCTTGCCAGTTTGTAGCATCATTCTGCGGCCTTATCAGGGGAGTGACAACTCACTATCATTACGGCATCCTATTGGTTAGCCAGAAGCCATTACATCTAGCCCTCACTCAGACATGAGTGAGGAAGCTACTACACTTTGACATGAAGGAGATTGGCATTATTGAAGACAGTCTTATCTTCTTGCCTCAGGTGGTTGAGGATAGAGAGACTAGGATAGGAGAAGAGCTGTATATCTGCCCTGGATAGTGGTTTTTGGACCCAGGCTCAGGTTTTGTGATGATACCCTTAGTAGGCTAAAATTAGAAGAATTGTTTTCACCCATAACGATTCAAGGAAACGAGAGGTGTGGCTTTTTCTCCTATGTGAGAGTAAGTGATGCTTGGTGGGAGTAAAGGGTAGGCTCCTCTTTTCTATGCATAACACAAAACTGGCTTGTCCTCACAGCATCTGTGTTCTTTGTAATAAGAGTTCAGATAGTGGAGCTTTGCTGCTCCAAGAGTTTGAATTATGAGGAGTACTGTGAGACTGTGTCCTTGGGTTTTTATGCAGCTGTAAAAGGGAATGTTGAGTGTTACAGCAATGGATGAATCTTGTCTGATTGAGCAGCGTTGTACATACTGGATACACAGTTGAACACTAAATTATTCTAAGGAACTGTTTACCAGTTCTATTTCTTACCCTCCTTTCTTCATTTGACTCAGTGATCAAGCTCTCGGGAGGCTTTAAACATCCTAATTTGTATGTAAAATTAATAAAGTCAAATATAAGTTCATTCTCTAAGCTTCAAAGCAGAAGGTTTGGTGAGGAGGAGCAGCTGCTAACCTAACCTCTAGCCTATATCCAGAGATACGTTTTGAACGGTGCATATGATGTTCACACATTATTTTGGATGGGTAAGTGAATGTCTCAACATATTAATCCTAAACTTTGTGAGCAAAAGGATATCTCAGTATATTAATCCTAAACTTGGTGAGCAAAATTTAAAGGATTTCCCTTTATCCATGCACATAGTAGATGACACAAAGGGGATGTGTGTTGATGTTCATCAAATAACACTAAGCCAAAGAATATAGAAAAAGAAGTGGAAAGAGAGAAAAATAAATGTGGAGGAAGAGGTTTATTTCCCACCCTCTGATAATCCTTATCAGATCTCTTCTGAAAGATATACTGCAAGTATCATTACAAAATGTTCATGCAGTTTGTTTCCTTTGAACAAAGCACTTCAGATTCTTCAGAGAATGACGGTAAGAGCAATAGGAGACAGACGTGTCAGCTTTGTCTACTGAACTGGCCTGAAAATTCATTCCGTAAATAGTTTTATAATGAGCTTATGATGGACTATTTTCTCTGAAAACCTAGAGATTTCAGGATGGTGCTTCAGTACCACCTTATGTCTAATATTTATCAAAACAGAGAGACTAAAGGATTAAAATGTCTAAATTTTATCACACATTTCTGTCTGCTGGCAAGACTATAGAACAGTTGTTAATATTGAAAATGAGATGAAAGATGTTCTAAATTTATCTTATCAGCCCTGTCTTTCAACAGAATGATAGTTACTTGACACTATCACATAGCTTTTCAGCCAGTTGAAACCAAGTCTGAGAAGATACAAATTCATCCAGAAGTCATGGCTCAGAAACATAGAGTGATGCCAAATGAAACAGATTAGTGTTCGTTTACCTGGGGACCATATTTTGATTACACTGTGGTGCAAATGCAAAAAAAGAAAACCCAATGTTCCCATGAGTTTGAAAATCAGACTTAAAAGATCTCAGATGGAAACCATACATCTTTCCAATATCCACATATAAATTAATATGTGCCATCTGGGTTACATCTGGAAACATAAAAATGTTGTCTTATGAACACTAAAGGTGTGAGAACCATCAGGCAGATCCAAGTTGATCTGGCACATTTGTTCACAAAGAAGGCAGCTCTTATTGTGCTAAGATTTAGCTTAGAAACGGAAGCTTAAGAACTCATCCCAATATACACAGTTTTACCAAAAATAAAGAGATGAGTTACATTAATACTGATGACACAAAATGATGTTCTATATTAGAAGATTATAAAGAGGAATGAATTTTGGAAAATAAAACTATATTTGGGTCTTTTATCAGGATAATTCCTACACATTTCAGAAATACAATATTGTATATAGAAATTGTGATTCTCCTAAATAAGAACACCAAGGTTGAATCTCAACCATATGCACACAGGTCTACGCTCAATGATATATGAAAGTTTGTGTGTGTGTTAGTTGTTTCAGTCCGGTCTGACTCTTGGTGACCCCATGGACTGTAGCCCACCAGCCTCCTCTGTCCATGGGATTCTCCGGGCAAGAATACTGGAATGGGTTGCCATTCCCTTCTCCAAGGGATCTTCCTGACCCAGGGGTTGAACCTGCATTTCTCACATCTCCTGCCTTGGCAGGTGAGTTCTTTACCACCTGTGCCACCTGGGGAGGCTTAAGAAAGTCTGACACATACCAATATATAGTATACACTGACCATTGCTCTAAAAGCCCCAATTTCAACAGTTACCTTTATACTTTAATACCAACATTAAGAAAAGTGCTTAGTATGCTGGCTATTCCTTACTGTTATTTGGGAAACATCATATATAAACAGGTTACTAAAATGAAAACAAAATTCTTTCCAAATTAATACATGGCTCCCATTTACTAGGAGATATTAAGGTTCAAAGTTAATATACTTACCTAGCTCAGTTGGTAAAGAATCAGCCTTCAATGCAGGAAACCCCAGTTCAATTCCTGGGTCAGGAAGATCCTCTGGAGAAGTGATAGTCTACCCACTCCAGTATTCTTGGGCTTCCCTTGTGGTTCAGCTGGTAAAGAATCCACCTGCAATGCTGGAGACCTGGGTTCGATCCCTGGGTTGGGAAGATCCTCTGGAGAAGGGAAAGGCTACCCACTCCAGTATTCTGGCCTGGAGAATTCCATGAACTGTATAGTCCATGAGGTCGCAAAGAGTCAGACATGACTGAGGGACTTTCACTTTCACTTTTAAGAAACTTTATTCAATAAGAATAAGTAGATAAAATAAAGAATAAGCAGATCCTTGATTTGATATGCAAAGGATGTTAATTAATCCTGATTTTCCACCAGTGCTGGTGGGAATATATTAGAATGAAGATGAAAAATAATAACTGTGACCATATTTATAATTGAATAGGTCAAGTTGTGAGAGAAACAATACAATCAAATAATATAATATGCTCAGTTTCCTTAGTCTAAAGGCTGGAGGAAAATCAACCAGCTGGTCCATGCCTTAGAAGCAGCCCTGATTAGCCAGCTGGAAATGTGATCTTTCCTGCAGGGGTGGAGGGTGGGGTGGAGAGAGCAAGAAGGAGGAGGACTGCTGGGAGGAGCTGAGCACAGAGCTCTGGTGCTCCCCTTAATTGTGGGTCTGGCTGCATTTCTGGGATCCTCAGCAGGATGCTCAAGCCAAGCCAGGCTGCTGCGTGGGGTCACCAGTCACCCCATGCACTTCCTTTTCCTTTATCTCCCCAATATTTTCATGCAGGTCAGATCAGTTTTAGGTGAGAAACAGGTGAAACACTAAAAGAAAAAGAAGTAAACAAAGGTTATCAGGAGGAGACTGTTTCCTGTCAAGAGGAAAAATAGGGCAGGCCGGAGGAGGAGCCCAACTGGTAGGTACCATGAACAGAGAGGCTCAACAGGACTAGCATTGCATTTAAAATAAAACATATATCAGAAGATGATCAGATTATGAAAATCTTAATTCTAAGGCTTTGGGGAGCAGTAACTGTCTACCCAGTCTCCATGTTCTTAAATACCAGGTTTCTTTTAAAAGGTATTTCTGCTATTGTGATACAATACAAACTACACCTGCTGGAAAACCAGCGAAATCTGTCTTCTTAACCTAAAGAGCAAGGAATATCTCTGAAGTTACAGAAGAAGCTCTGCAGGGAGCCAGCATGAGGACCTCCACCCGTGGCAAAGATCATGAGGTAGGAGGCTCGACATACGCAAAGGCAGGATCGAGCCTCAGGAGTCCCCCTGGAAATTCTCGAGCATCTACCCCCATAACCAGAGCCTGCCTACTTTACTACTTTGTGCTCTCACCTGCACCTCTGACTTTACGGGGGGCTGTCCCCCACCACCTCTTTCGGTGAAGGAGTTAACTTACAGCTCCAGTTAATAACAATTCCTGGGCGTGATAAGAGTGTTTTAACCTACACACTCCTCTGAAGGTTCTCTAGCCTGCCTGACAGGCTTGTCCAGCCACATGTGATTGCTCACAGCCTCCCAACCGTGAAAGGCACGAGATGCTTTAAACCTTCTAAAGACAGGTTCCTTGGAAAAGTTAGAAAACTATTAGTATAAGTATAGTGGGCTGATTAGAAATTGTATTGGTGAAGGGTTTTTCATTTGTTGAGCCAATGTTTGTTGCTAAGTCTCCACATCCCCTGCCCTTACACACATTAATGAATATATAGAAGAAATAAGTATTAACCTTTGATATTAATCACGTTAGACCTTAGGCTAAGTAAATTCTTTCCTTAATTAAAACCCACTACACCCTCACCCTATAGGAATGTAACTTTATCTGGTACCTTCGGAAGGTGGAGTCTTTTTTAAGAATAATCACCCCTGGAGAAATAAGTGTCCTGGTTGACTGACTGCTGTCACAAGGAGAGGGTCATAAATTGTCAGCAGGCCCCCTGGTCAGAAGATGATGTAACACCCCTAAGACCTCTGTATACACTTGTATGAAGCACCTGACTTTGATAAAATCAGGACTGCTGACCCCACTTGACTTTTGCATAACATCTCAGTGTATAAAAGTAGACCATGGAAAATAAAGAATTGGGATCAGTTCCTCAAAATACTGGTCTCCCCACGTCGCTCTCTCTCTCAAACTCTGGCTGAGTTTCCATCTGGAGTGCAGAGCCCACCATGCTTACTAATTATGCCTAGGCTTCTAAGATCTGACTGGGGAGGCCTCAGTGTCTCCTCTTCTTCAGGAGAATGGAAGGACGCCTGCGGCCTACGTAAGTGGTGCAAGCTTCTTGTCTTGAAGTTTTATTGTTTTCCCGTGTAAACCAAGCTACTCAGCCTCTTTTCTCCACTGAATTTTCCTGCTGAACTATCCTTATTACTCTTTACATCTCTAATTAATATCTAATTGAAGCTATTGTATCCTGATCCTCGCCGACGCTGTCCCCACTTCGAACTCCCTGGATCAGCCAGGGCTGGACCTTGGCAAAGCCCCTTCAGGTGCGAAGAGATTGGAGAGTTTTGGATATATGGAAATACATTCTCATGGATTTTAACAAACAAATATAAAAGTCCTGGCAGTGCACACAGAGGCCTGAAATCACGTAGCCCTGCAGGCTCCTCCGTCCATGGGATTATCCTGCTAAGAATGCTAGAGTGCGTTGCTATTTCCTTCTCAAGAGGATCTTCCCAACCCAGGGATCGAATTCGTGTCTACAGTGGTTTCTACGTTGGCAGGTGGTTTCTTTACTGCTGAGCCACCTGGGAAGCCTTTACCCTTCTCTGCACAGAATGAGAAATGCATACTAGCTGAAAATAAAAGGAAGCATGCAAACACTGTCAATAATAGAGGATGTGTTTGTGATATGTTCAATAAGATGCACACACGTATATATCGGATGGTTAGAGAGCTCTCCCTGTTTCCATCTCCACATAAACCCCCGCGTCCCTCCTACACAAACACACGATTTGCTTCATTAGGCAAGAAGTGTGGAATACCAGCCTTTTTAAAACATATGTATTTTTCTCTATTTTTAGAATGATTTTATTTGTGAGGGACACACATTCAGAGCCTTGACAGCTGAACCAGCTCACCAAACGAACACCAGTAAGTAAATGAGGTGTTCAAATTTGCACCCCAAAATGATTTTGATATTAAAGGGAAAGTTGTAATAACAATGAACTAAATTATAATAGCTGTTAATATGCTAAGGATTTTGATGCTCACTGCGTTCTTTATAACGACCCAATGACTAGTATAAGGACTGCCGTTTTAAGGATGCAGAAGTCAAGGTTCAGTGGAACTAATGAAACCTTTTACACAACAGTGAAGCAGTAGAGAAAATTTGAACACAATTTTGTCTCTTTCTAGATTTTCTTTTTGCACTATAATACGTTGCCTCCTTAATCATCCAAAGAACAACAAATTCAGCTTAAAAAAAAATCACTTACTTTTTGCTCCAAATCAACCTCTTACCATGCCGTCAGCTTTACTGATACCCTTGTCCCAGGGCTTGCTCTGGGCCTGGTGCATATTCAAGGAGTCACTGACTTCCAGCACACATCAGAGCCACTCAAATAAGTAGAAGAGTCATTATTCTTATGAACTAGAAGTTCAACAACCAGACGAAGGAAATACTCCATTGGAAAAACTTTCAAGAACCAGTAATCTATGCAGATTTCTTAAAAGTCTGCCTCAACATTTCCCCCTTACTAACCCCTTAAATGGGTATAAGGTGGAAAGAGCAGCCATCAGTAAAATAGAGTAGTGACTTTTAAAAATTACCTTTTGAAACATAGATCATTGGAAATGCTATTGCTACTCCTCCTCCTTTCTTTTTTTGCTGAGGGTGATATGCATAGCCATGTGAATTATCTAAGACTCTGGTAGGGCTCACAGGTAAACCTGGCTGAGCGGAACAAGCTTCCCAACCTTGATGTTACACAGTCCTCTCTAGAAACCTTCTCAGATGCTGTATCTCATTCTAAATCAGCATCTCTAAGCTTTCACTATACAAGTTAAAGGGAGATGGAAAAGAACTAGGAGATATGCCCTTTTCATCCAAACATGCGGTACTTATTTATAGACTACTGGTTGAGTGCTGTGCCCCTGCCAAGTTAGGGAACACAAAGAGAATCAGGCAAGGTTGCTACACTTGAGGAGCTTACAGCCTAGTGGTCTTTTATGCTCTTTTTCTTATCCACACGCCAGTGGTTGAACTGGCGTCTTCAAGGTGGAATATGCAGTATGAGCTACAATGGTAAATTCTGTGAAAGAAAGGGCAGCCTGGCAATTCCAAATTAAGACACAGAGGACTTGCAAACCCAAGCTAAATAAATGTTCTAGCTCTAGCGTGTTGATACATCAAGAATCATGCACTGAACATCGAATTGCCATCTCGATGCTGGTGTATGCTTAGAGCATAGAGTACAAAGGATACACTTCCATCAGTATTACACATTTGTACAGAGACTATTCCAATAGCCAAGTTTAATCTGGTCCCCTCAGTATCACCTGTAATTATATCTCTAGACAATTTGTTTAGTATTTTTCATGCAAATTCCCTTATTAGAAAATGAGGTATCCCTTCAAGAATTGATCCAGTCTCCTTCTCTGCCTGCAGCCGATAGCTTTTGACTTCAGGCCACATACTATTTTCTTTGCCCACATGTAACATGCCCCGTCACAGTGAAATAGAATCTCTGACTGTATGAATGTCAAAACATTGCTAATGTGGAATCCAGCTTCCCGAGTTTGCTCTGAGCACAGCTACTGCAAAATCCAATCTATTTTATCACTCTGTCTTCTTGCTGGATTTAGCAGCTTCATAATTCCACACCTCTGTCAATGAGACCCTCATTATGCAGACTTCTAAACATTTTACTTGTGGAAAGAATAAACAACATATTTAGTACTAATGAGGTGAGATACTGCTTTTTTATTTGCATTCCTGTTTAATGATGGTGATATCTCCAGCACTTTGAGCTCTGGGAGCTTGTTTTGATTGATGCAGTTTTCCTTACAGACACCCAGTTACTTATACTGCGCAGTTTGTCTCGTGTTTGGAACGTGTGGCTTCAGAATTACAGCAAGACGAAGTGCCCATCTTCCACTCACCATGGTTGCTATACAGGTAATGATACTACTCATTTTGTTTATGTTTCAGTATAAACATTGAAATGGAGTGTTCTCCAACCAGAAAAATGTAATCATTACATTTTTTTCTGGCCTTTTTCTCCTCCCCTTTGCTGTACGATGGCTGTGAAATCACAACAACTTGACGTTTTTTTCACTGACCCCAATTCATCCTAATTTTTGTTGCCTCAAAGTGTTTTTCAAAGTTTATCTACTTAAATGTTATTTAGTGCCATCTTGTAAGATAAAGTTAAATATGCTGGGTTTACTCAAAGCTAAGCGTGGCTGATAGCAGCAACTTCTGGTCTCCTGGAGAGAGTTCAAGAGTAACAGGATAATTACAAAATCAGCTTCAGGACAGGTCAAATGCAAAGGCAAAATGAAAAAGAGAGACTTTGTGTCCAGGCAGTGCCGAATTTGAATCCCAGCTGTGCAATTCAGTAACTCTGTAAGCTTGTGCTAGAGACTTAATTTGATACATAGGTTTTTAATCAATAAATGAAGGTTTTCCAAAATATCAACCTCTGATTCCTAAGGATTAATGAGATAACATACGTAAAATTCCACTGTAGAGAGGCCTGGTGCATACCAGGCCCTCAATACCTTTTCTCTATTATTACTATTGAAACACACCAGAATAAGTCAGGTATATAGACAATGATTAACCCTGTGTAGAACATAGAGTACTGCTTGAGCTGAGTAGTCATAATACCAAAGAGCAGTTTTTCTTTCTGTGTTTAATCTCTGAACTGTGAAAGTGTAGGTTACTCTTCATCCACGCCCAAACCTTAGTATGCCTAGGGGACATTACAGAGTTTCTCAATTTTTCCTCCTAGAGTGGTGAAGGGATCTATCCCTTAAGGCAATCCTCAAAGACAATTGGTGCCCTGCAACATGGTGAAGTTGTAACTGCTGAGCCCCGGTGGAGCATGCTAGCCTAGCAGAGATCCTCGTCCAAAGGAAGAAGGAACAAAGGCTTAGAATAAAGGTGGGAAACTTGGGGAACCCTTCATTCAAAGGACACTTTTCTAATGCCATTCCGAACACTAAGTATGCTGTGTGGACACCTAGCTACGAATCCTGATTCTGTCGCTCACCAGCCTATAAAAGAGAGCTCTGTCCTGCTCACATAAAACAACTGCTGTGTGACTCCCATGGGCCATGTAATGGGGCCCGCTTAGCAAATTCTAAAGTGCTTTATATATTCTCTAGCTGAGATGTATAAAATAAGATACTACTCAATTAGCAATTCAAGTTTATTTTATGATTTTACTGGACTGGTAAGCATCAGTGTCAGCAGCAGAAAATTTATTTTTTCTTTCCTAAATCCCTGAGGCAAGATGTCCACACTAACATCATTAGGCCAACTCACAGGAGAAGACAAAGCCGCAAGAGCATACCACACTTAAATATCTGCAGATCTTTTTAGTTACACTTATCCAGAATATCTCTGTGGCCCACAAGATGTTAAAATAGAGAAATGAAGATGCGAGGAACTGAGTAAAAGGAAGGTTTCACAGTTAATGAGTGGTATTTCTGAAATATTTTGAATTCTACATACATACTTGATGAGTTTAACTTCAGTAGGCTATCAAACTTCTTTCTTCAGAAAAAAAAAAAAAAATTAGGGCCTATGATTGGGCTAAAGGTAATAATAAACATTTTCATTGGCTGCCTAAAATAATTATTTTTATTCATTTGTGAAGATATATTTGTTATGTAATGTTATGAAACAAAATACGTTCATCAATATAGCTAGCAGAGAGCCTAAACATGATCTTCAATGCTTTTAAATTGCTTAACCCTTTGACAACGTATCATTTCTTCAAGTTTGTCTATGACTCACAGTAAAGTACTGTGAAGCCTAATCTAATTTTATTTTAAAAATTTCACTGGAAACTATTATTCTGGGGTGCAATGAGAATGTCTTATCAAAAAGGTTTCTTGATTTGGGGCTGGTTTGGAGCACTTCCCCAGGATAGTTTAGTTTCTTTCTCCAGCTTTACTGATGGCCTCGTTGATTCACATGTGTTCAGTGAATTTCTTTTCTGCTCGAGACATTATGCTAGGGCTTGGGGTACTAGCATGACCCAAGTCAGACTCACTGGGGCTTTTGCCTACCGTCAGCCCAATGAGCCTGTGGTCTGACTTACTCTATCAATAACCCCAACATGTAGAGTAAAGGGAAAGTAGAAAATATAACCTAAAAATGTGAGACCAGTTGGGAAAGAGTGTTGATAGAAAGTGGGATTGAGTTAGAGGGAAGAAAGAGGAGAGATTTGAGGCCTCCTAAAACTCTCACTGAAAAAGAATTTCAATATCACTTCCTTTCCATAAATAACTGTTTATAGGTGAGCTCTAAATTTTTATAGCTCCAAGGAAATGCCAAGTTAATGTTTCATATTATTGAATACACAGCAAATTGCTACATTAAAGTAAGGATTGGCTAGAGATCTGAAGTTGTGAAAGTCTGTTTTTATGCTTTTATGCTTATAACGCCTTTTGTACATATTAATAATACTCTGCAGTGAAAATAGGGTAAAACAATCCTATCATAAAGGCAGACTTTTTAACAAATGTGTACTCATAACTATAATTACAAAGGATTGGGTAGGTATTTGAGCTGGGACACTATGGAGAATTATTTTCACCTGTGCTTGGCTAAATGCAGGAAACACTACTGCAATTTATTGTGATTATAACCAAACTGGTTGGCATCCTGTAAGTTAGAAATATGGGTTTAAGTTCAATACTTACCGAGTTATTTGCAATTCTTACTTAAAGAAAGGGCGGAGATTAGTTGAAAATAATTACTCATGATTCATCTGAATGTTATTGTTTTAAAACATACCTTAGAAAGGTATTCATTTTATGGAACTCATTTTTTCCCTGCAGTATTAATAAGTAGCAGAGATAGAATCTTGTTTCCTTTGATAAAATACTGTGGGTATATATATTTTCAAGGGGGATGGAAAAGGCATGGAAATTAATTTCTGAGAATTAGTTTCTGTCAACCCTTGCAGGTTTTATGCATGTGCTTTTATAAAGCATCTTTCTGCCTTGGGCAGAGGCAGGGTCACAGGGAGATAGTTACATGCTAAGCCAAGAATAGCAACGCTGCTGCTAAGCAGAACATTTCGTCTCATATAAAAATCTTGACAAACGTAGCTACTTATTGGTCTAGTGTCTGTTGATTCTCAACCTGCTACCCATTTTTTTGATGCCTCAGTTCAGTTCAGTTCAGTCACTCAGTTGTTTCTGACTCTTTGTGGCCCCATGAACTGCAGCACGCCAGGCTTCCCTGTCCATCACCAACTCCCGGAGCTTGCTCAAACTCATGTCCATGGAGTCGGTGATGCCATCCAACCATCTCCATCAAATGCCATCACCATTTGATGCCTACAGTTTTTAAATCTTTTGTACCGGTAGTGCCAACTGGGCTTACTTCAATATGCCCAAATCTCAACCTAAGTCTAAGATGCAACTTTCCATTCATTCCACTTTGTTTGTGATTATCTGAATACCTGGGGCAGGAATTACTGCATTTCACTTTTTGGAAAAAATAACCAAATGAGAAAAGTTCATACAGAAATTACAGACTCACTCAGAAGTTAATACAAAGTTTGTCATCCGTGGATAAATGGAGCTAACATACTAGAAATGCTGAGGTAAGTAACAAATTTAATGAAAGTCAGTTGCAATCATTTAAACACAGCAAAATGTATGGATGCATTTTCCCAAGCCAATGTGATTCATTATAATGAAGTGAACAGGGTAGTGCCTGATTTGTTTCACTTGAAAAAATCAGTTTGCCCAGGGAAACACGACTCACCACAAGCACACATGAGAAGAAAGAAGAAGTGGGTAAGACAGCTTTTTGCCCTAAATGCAGCAGACAGTTCAGTTCAGTTCCGCCACTCAGTCGTGTCCGACTCTTTGCGACCCCATGAATCGCAGGATGCCAGGACTCCCTATCCATCACCAACTCCCGGAGTTCACTCAGACTCATGTCCATCGAGTTGGTGATGCCATCCAGCAATCTCATCCTCTGTCGTCCCCTTCTCCTCCTGCCCCCAATCCCTCCCAGAATCAGGGTCTTTTACAATGAGTCAACTCTTTGCATGAAGTGCCAAACTATTGGAGTTTCAGCTTTAGCAACAGTCCTTCCAGTAAACACCCAGGACTGATCTCCTTTAGGATGGACTGGTTGGATCTCCTTGCAGTCCAAGGGACTCTCAAGAGTCTTCTCCAACACCACAGTTCAAAAGCATCTATTCTTCGGCACTCAGCTTTCTTTATAGTCCAACTCTCACATCCATACATGACCACTGGAAAAACCATAGCCTTGACTAGACAGACCTTTGTTAGCAAAGTAATGTCTCTGCTTTTTTAATATGTTATCTAGGTTGATCATAACTTTCCTTCCAAGGAGTGTCTTTTAATTTTGTGGCTGCAATCACCATCTGCAGTGATTTTGGAGCCCAGAAAAATAAAGTCTGACACTGTTTCC
>NW_011488621.1:1544156-1575012 GCF_000754665.1 Bison bison bison
TTTCTGCCATAAGGGTGGTGTCATCTGCATATCTGAGGTTATTGATATTTCTCCCGGCAATCTTGATTCCAGCTTGTGCTTCTTCCAGCCCAGTGTTTCTCATGATGTACTCTGCATAGAAGTTAAATAAGCAGGGTGACAATATACAGCCTTGACGAACTCCTTTTCCTATTTGGAACCAGTCTGTTGTTCCATGCCCAGTTCTAACTGTTGCTTCCTGACCTGCACACTGGTTTTTCTAGAGGCAGGTCAGGTGCTCTGGTATTCCCATCTCTTCCAGAATTTTCCAGTTTATTGTGATCCACACAAAGGCTTTGGCATAGTCAATAAAGCAGAAATAGATGTTTTCCTGGAACTCTCTTGCTTTTTCAATTTTCCAGCAGAAATTAGCAATTTGATCTCTGGTTCCTCTGCCTTTTCTAAAACCAGCTTGAACATCTGGAAGTTCACGGCTCATGTATTGCTGAAGCCTGGCTTGGAGAATTTTGAGCATTACTTTACTAGCGTGTGAGATGAGTGCAATTGTGCGGTAGTTTGAGCATTCTTTGGCATTGCCTTTCTTTGAGATTGGAATGAAAACTGACCTTTTCCAGTCCTGTGGCCACTGCTGAGTTTTCCAAATTTGCTGGCATATTAAGTGCAGCACTTTCACAGCATCATCTTTCAGGATTTGGAATAGCTCAACTGGAATTCCGTCACCTCCACTAGCTTTGTTCTTAGTGATGCTTTCTAAGGCCCACTTGACCTCACATTCCAGGATGTCTGGCTCTAGGTCAGTGATCACACCATCCTGATTATCTGGGTCGTGAAGATCTTTTTTGTACAGTTGTTCTGTGTATTCTTGCCATCTCTTCTTAATATCTTCTGCTTCTGTTAGGTCTCTACCATTTCTGTCCTTTATCGAGCCCATCTTTGCATGAAATGTTCCCTTGGTGTCTCTAATTTTCTTGAAGAGATCTCTAGTCTTTCCCATTCTGTTGTCTTCCTCTATTTCTTTGCATTGATCACTGAGGAAGTCTTTCTTATCTCCTTGCTATTCTTTGGAACTCTACATTCAGATGTTTATATCTTTCCTTTTCTCCTTTGCTTTTCGCTTCTCTTCTTTTCACAGCTATTTTTAAGGCCTCCCCAGACAGCCATTTTGCTTTTTTGCATTTCTTTTCCATGGGGATGGTCTTGATCCCTGTCTCCTGTACAATGTCACGAACCTCATTCCATAGTTCATCAGGCACTCTATCTATCAGATCTAGTCCCTTAAATCTATTTCTCACTTCCACTGTATAATCATAAGGGATTTGATTTAAGTCATACCTGAATGGTCTAGTGGTTTTCCCTACTTTCTTCAATTTAAGTCTGAATTTGGCATTAAGGAGTTCATGATCTGAGCCACAGTCAGCTCCCCGTCTTGTTTTTGCTGACTGTATAGAGCTTCTCCATCTTTGGCTGCAAAGAATATAGTCAATCTGATTTCTGTGTTGACCATCTGGTGATGTCCATGTATAGAGTCTTCTCTTGTGTTGTTGGAAGAGGGTGTTTGCTAAGACCAGTGCGTTCTCTTGGCAAAACTCTATTAGCCTTTGCCCTGCTTCATTCGGTATTCCAAGGCCGAATTTGCCTGTTACCCTAGGTGTTTCTTGACTTCGTACTTTTGCATTCCAGTCCCCTATAATGAAAAGGACATCTTTTTTGGGTGTTAGTTCTAAAAGGTCTTGTAGGTCTTCATAGAACCGTTCAACTTCAGTTTCTTCAGTTTCTGGTTGGGGCATAGGCTTGGATTTGGACTCTTTTGTTGACCATGGTGGCTACTCCATTTCTTCTAAGGGATTCCTGCCTGCAGTAGTAGATATCATGGTCATCTGAGTTAAATTCACCCATTCCAGTCCATTTTACTTCGCTGATTCCTAGAATGTCAATGTTCACTCTTGCCATCTCCTGTTTGACCACTTCCAATTTGCCTTGATTCATGGACCTAACATTCCAGGTTCCTATGCAATATTGCTCTTTACAGCATCGGACCTTGCTTCTATCACCAGTCCCATCCACAGCTGGGTATTGTTTTTGCTTTGGCTCCATCCCTTCTTTCTGGAGTTATTTCTCCACTGATCTCCAGTAGCATATTGGGCACCTACTGACCTGGGGAGTTCCTCTTTCAGTATCCTATCATTTTGCCTTTTCATACTGTTCATGGGGTTCTCAAGGCAAGAATACTGAACTGGTTTGCCATTCCCTTCTCTGGTGGGACGCATTCTATCAGACCTCTCCACCATCACCCGCCCATCTTGGGTGGCCCCACAGGGCATGGCTGAGTTTCATTGAGTTAGACAAGGCTGTGGTCGTGTGATCAGATTGACTAGTTTTCTGTGATTACAGTTTCAGTGTGTCTGCCCTTTGATGCCCTCTCGCAACACCTACCATCTTACTTGGGTTTCTTTTACCTTGGACATGGGGTATCTCTTCACAGCTGTTCCAGCAAAGCGCAGCTGCTGCTCCTTAACTTGGATGAGGAGTATCTCCTCACGGCCACCCCTCCTGACCTTGAACTTGGAGTAGCTCCTCTCTAAGATGGGCACAACAAAGGACAGAAATGGTATGGACCTAAGAGAAGCAGAAGATATTTAAAAAAAGGTGGCAAGGGCTACATAAAAAATATCTACCAAAAAAGATCATCAAGATCCAGATAACCATGACGGTGTGATACTCACGTAGAGCCAGACATCCTAGAGTGAAGTCAATGGGCCTTAGGAAACATCACATGAACAAAGCTAGTGGAGGTGATGGAATTCAGTTGAGCTATTAAAATCCTAAAACATGATGCTGTTAAAGTGTTGCATTCAATATGATAGCAAATTTGGAAAACTCAGCAATGGCCACAGAACTGGAAAAGGTCAGTTTTCATTCCAATCACAAAGAGAGGTAATGCCAAAGAATGCCAAACTACCACACAATTGCACTCATCTCACATGCTAGTAAAGTAATGCTCAAAATTCTCCAATCCAGGCTTCAACAGTTCGTGAACCATAACTTCCAGATGTTCAAGCTGGGTTTAGAAAAGGCAAAGAAACCAGAGATCAAATTGTCAACACCCATTGGCTCATTGAAAAAGCAAGAGAGTTCCAGAAAAACATCTATTTCTGTTTTATTGACTATGCCAAAGCCTTTGACTGTGTGGATCACCATAAACTATGGAAAATTCTTAAGAGATGGGAATACCAGACCACCTGACCTGCCTCTTGAGAAAACTATATGCAGATCAGGAAGCAACAGTTAGAACTGGACATGGGACAACAGACTGGTTCCTAATAGGAAAAGGAGTACGTCAAGGCTGTATATTGTCACCCTGCTTATTTAACTTCTATGCAGAGTACATCATGAGATATGTTGGACTGGATGAAGCACAAACTGGAATCAAGAATTGCCAGGAGAAATATCTATAACCTGAGATATGCAGATGACACCACCCTTATGGCAGAAAGTGAAGAGGGACTCAAAAGCCTCTTGATGAAAGTGAAAGAGGAGAGTGAAAAAGTTGGCTTAAAGCTGAACATTCAGAAAACTAATATCATGGCATCTGGTCCCATCACTTCATGGCAAACAGATGGGGAAACAGTGGAAACAGTGTCAGACTTTATTTTTCTGGGCTCCAAAATCACGGCAGATGGTGATTTCAGCCATGAAATTAAAAGACTCTTCCTCCTTGGAAGGAAAGTTATGTCCAAACTAGACAACATAGTAAAAAGCAGAGACATTACTTTGTTGATAAATGTCCGTCTAGTCAAAGCTATGGTTTTTCCACTAGTCATGTATGTATGTGAGAGTTGAACTATAAAGAAAGTTGAGCACCTAAGAATTTGTGTTTTTTAACTGTGGTGTTGGTAGGACTCTGAGATCCAAACAGTCCATCCTAAAGCAGATCATTCCTGGGTGTTCATTGGAAGGACCGATGTTGAAGTTGAGACTCCAATACTTTGCCACGTGATGTGAAGAACTGACTCATTTGAAAAGACCCTGATGCTGGGAAAGATTGAAGGCGGGAAGAGAAGGGGATGACAGAGGATGAGATGGTTGGATGGTATTACGGACTCGATGGACATGAGTTTGAGTAAACTCCAGGAGTTGGTGATGGACAGAAAGGCCCGGCGTGCTGCAGTCCATGGGTCACAAGGAGTCTGATGCTACTGAAACAACTTAGCATGTACGTGCTGGTATTTCACAGACTTTATCTACTGCCTTGAGCTCATCTACCCTGCAAACCCAATTCTGCCTTTGGATCTTTAAGACTGGACTTCATGTATGATCTCCTCACCATTTCATTCTTAGATTCCTCCAGTACTTTTGGTCTTCCTAGTGTTCTCTGACCCCTCCTGCTCCAGGCTGCCTTTGCATGTTTTTGCATCTCAAAGAATAATCTCTTGATAGTTCCAGTTCTCTAGTAAGTGGGAGAATTCCAATTCACACATATTTACTCCTGTACTCCAGGAAAAAAGAACTAAGATGAATCTGAGCAATAAAACAACATTTTTCTACATGCTATCAGTGCAAGAGATAACTCAGTCTCAAACATAGCTGGATCCTAACTGGCCAATTAAATACAAATTAAATGCCCAGAAAATCATGGGCTCTTACGAAGTGGTTCTCAAATTTGATTGGATATAGAATCTTGGTATTGGAGGGTGGGGAGACTTGAAAATAGCATTCCTAGATACCTCTCAGAACAACTCAGTCAGAGGCTTGGGAGATGAGTGTAATAGAGAATGTGCACCTTGTTTTCTGAAAGTTTGCCTGATGATTTTGATGTACTATGACAGTTCAGAACTATAGCTTTTAAAGAACATATGAAAATGGAAAGAAATCCATGTTCAGTAGCTTTTTTAAAACTCACTAGGAAGTCAAAATATAATAATTGACTGGAGTATATAATAACATAATAATTACTAAATATAATAATTGACTAAAATATAATAATTTGACTTCTTCCAATTAAATTCTACAGGAAGTCCATAAAATGAATTCCATTGACTCTTCATAGAGAAGAGGACAGAAAGGAAACTTAGCCAAAGGACACTGATTTTACAAGGTGGTCACAGTTTGGGTTAGTACCTCAGAGCTTTCTTTAGGCACATACTTTGACCAAGAGGTTCTACATTTTAATGACATATTTTTGACTGAATTATCTTTAAGATACTTTATTCTGCAAGACCATATCCATATCTTTCCCTTGGAATAACATTATTGTTCCCAAACTCATGATTTTGGGAAAGAAAATAAATCATGGTAGTATTTATCAAGCAACAGTCAATAATGGATCAGAACTTTTAGTCTGAAAATAAAAATATGTCATCTACCTCTAGTGATTAACAGTCCCCCTTTATTTATTTGAAAAACTGGTGGTTGGTTGTATAACTTCATCACATCTCCCTAAAAGTATTTGTGTTCACGGCTCCCCACTCCAGTACTCTTACCTGGAAAATCCCATGGATGGAGGAGCCTGCTAGGCCGCAGTCCATGGGGTCGCGAAGAGTCAGACATGACTGAGCGACTTCACTTTCACTTTTCACTTTGATGCATTGGAGGAGGAAATGGCAACCCACTCCAGTGTTCTTGCCTGGAGAATCCCAGGGATGGGGGAACATGGTGGGCTGCCGTCTATGGGGTCGCACAGAGTCGCATGACCAAAGCGACTTAGCAGCAGCATAGACACAGCACGGGGTTTCTCAGTGTTTCTAATATCTCTCTTTAATTACACAGCAGGACTTTGTGTACCCCACTCTTACACACAGGCTCCCCAACTAGTAGTACCATGGTGCTGAACACAGTATGTGGCTTCTCTATTTCTGCAAAACAGCTTTCTCATAGAAATTTCATCCATAGACTAATGGATTCACTACAGATTGTCTTCCCCAAGTGGAAATACTACATTTTTGCTCTTAAAGTTTTTCTTGTTTCCTTTCCCTAAGTCACAATCTTTTCCTCTGTGGGGAAATCCACTAAAAAACAAGTGCATTACTGCACCAATGGCTTCTCTTTGTAAGAAAAACCTTAAGATATGTTAATCCTTTATGTATCAGAAATTCCAGATCCTTTTTCTTAGTTTGATATAAAATTTCACACTTCATTCCTTTTTTTATTTAAAAAGTAGGAAGTCTCCCAGGACTTTTCTAATTTGTACAGCATGGCTTTATATTTAGACTTGTTAATGTTTGGAATCAAGTCCGTCAAAATTTGTATCCTTATATTATAGAAAGGAAACACTTTT
This sequence comes from Bison bison bison, assembly GCF_000754665.1. Lineage (NCBI taxonomy): Eukaryota > Metazoa > Chordata > Mammalia > Artiodactyla > Bovidae > Bison > Bison bison. The sequence goes on from NW_011488621.1 coordinate 1,550,410, forward strand.
CAAAAAAAAAATTTAACAGACTGGCTTGTCTACAGACTTATTTTCAATCTTTCACTCAAATCACCGATATACATGGCTTCAATTTACTGGAAAAGATTTTGCCACTCAGAATATTGTACAACAATATTATTGTCTGTATTTTTTATTTATTCCTTTCTTTCTTCATTAATCATCAACTGTTACAGGGAATTGTGCTAAAATAGCCTATAGACAATATACACATAAGTTTATGACAATATTGTTTCTGTTCTCAGATATCTTGAAATTTAAATGGTGTGAAAGTGATGGAAAAAATTAAATAAAATAATGCAATCAGAATTTGATGAGTGTCACAAGAGACAGTGTTATGCCAGTCTATAGAAAAGAGGCAGAGTACATTTTATTGGAGTAGTAGATAGACCAGGGAAGTCTCTATTTTTCATTCATTTAAGATTATCAGCGCCATCCTTCATGAATACAGTGAACAAAATATCTTTAAGATGCAGAAGTATTCTTTGGGTGAAATCCATGTCTGTTTTAAGTTTTCCCAGGTGGCTCAATACTTGAAGAATCCACTGGCCAAGCAGGACACGCCAGCAGACATGGGTTTGACCCCTGGGTTGGGAAGATCCCCTGGAGGAGGAAATGGCAACCCACGCCAATGTTCTTGCCTAGAGAATCCCATGGAAAGAGAAGCTCTGTGGGCTACAGCCCACAGGGTCGCAGAGTCAGACATGACTGAAGTGACTTAGCACACATGCAAACGCTGACTGTCAGTGCACTTGTTGTACCGACCACTATCCTTTCAGATGAGGGAAGGGCAGCACAGATTATTTCTATCAAAAACTAATCTTATGACTAGCTAATTTATCAAGGTACAATATATATTGTCACATTCATTGTTAATAAAGATGGAAGTAAAAAAAAAAGAGCTAATCTTAGCCTGATTAAAAAATAGTCAAATTTATTTTCAGAATTTCAGACTTTTCTCTGGATCTTTTTCACTTTTATTTAACACCCTCCCCACCACCTTGTCTCAGAAGCCCTGGGCTGTATATATATCCCATTGAAATATACCTTTAGGTCCTTCAAGTTCACATAAAGATATGAATAACTGATATTTTGCAAATTTATGTTAATATAAGACAACTTACTAATTATAATAAGAATAAAATTATTTTGCATATATTTTATAGTTTGGAATATCATTTTGCCTTTATTTTTTAATTTATCTCCATAAACAGCTATGCAAAGTGATCATGCAGGTCTTAGTATTATGGTTCAAAGTTTACAGGTAGTGGAAACAAGGGTAAAAGACATTATACCATTTATCAGAGTCACACACAATCAAGTGTCACCTCCGTCACTCAAACAACAAGTGTTCTGACTGCACATAATTGCTATACAAACAAATAGTGATGAAAATTCAGACACTCATTTTGCTCTGAGGGAGTTATTTGGGAGCTTTTCCTGTTCTTAAGATGACAGACCATGAAGATAATCATGTCTTTTGCCATCATATTTGACCAGCCCTGATTATATTACCAGGGACATATAAGCTTTCTGATTATTTTCTCCTTCTTCAGGAACTTAAGTCTACTGTTTGCCATTCAGAGTGAATTATACCAGGGGGGGGAAAAAAAAAACACCCTATAGGAAATCAGCATTTAAAATTCAAGACTGAAGCATGATTTATATGAATTAGGAATGCCAAGTGATATCTGCTGATACCATAGCTGTCACTCAATAGCTTTCTCAAGATTCTCCTTCAGCAGCAAAAAACAAAGTGTCTAAGCTTAGCCAAAGTAGGGCCAGTGATGATACAAAGTGACAGAGCTTTCATTGCATGGGAGGCAGTTCAGATAGTTGCTGCTTTGGGTCCCTGAAAGCTGCATATGGAGCGCTCAGTCTATGAGTGAAGCATGTGTGATCTTCCAGGGAGCCGGCCAAACTGCTAAAGTGCATGGGTTTGGATGTCAGTGTGAACATGTGGTGCTGTGTGAATAGAATGTGATAGTGCCTATCAGAATGAGCCTGCATCACATTCTGCTTGACATACTAAGCAAAGCTTTCAGCTCTGGGTGTACTGATGATGGGATTTTGTTCACAATTGTCTCATGATAGCTTGTTCTGACACTTGAAAGTCAAATACCGTTTATCTTCTTATCAGGAAAGATTTAAAAGTAGCATCATGTACTCTGTCCCTCTAGGGTTGAGAACTCATTTGTTCCAATCTTCATCCTAAAAAGTTTAACCTGTTGAATACCCCAGCTAATATTGTACTTTGCATAGAGAACCTTTTCTTTTTTGTTATCCAGTGAACAGCACTGGACCAAGAATTCCATGCTTGAGTTGCGACACCACGTTCCTGAATTGAAATTATTTGATCAGATGAAATGAAAGGGATTGTTGTGTGCCCGTGTGTGTGTCCTCTGATTTATTGTTCATATATACTGAGTTAAGCAAAGGCAGGTAATTTCTATATTTATAATTTGTTTGTTTACATCTTATTTTAAAACTCTATACGGATATAATTCTTTATTATTCATGGATAATTTTAAGATTAGGGTGCCTTAGACTGACTTCCTCAGGAATCAAGATCTGATACAAAGTGGAAGTGCTTTACTGGAAAATGCGTTCTGGAGGCAGAAATGAGAGATGAGGGAGTGAAGAAGAAGGGAAAAGTCAATTCAAGATGTCTCCCTGAACTGGCTGTTCCAACTGGTTATTCCATCACATAAGACCTCTTGAAGAACTTTATGAAGTAAATTTTAGGACTGTCTGTAGAGTATAAAGGAGGAAGACTCCATCCATGTGCTCGTGTCTATCACGAGTAAAAGAGCTGTCCTTCAGAGCACTTCTGGTTTACACTTGGGTGAGTTTCCGCACTCCAGCAGCTATATAAACAGAGGCCTTCATGGAGTGTCTGAAATGCTGTCAAGAGATAAGCATGCGTGAAACAACTTTGAGCTAAAGCAAAACTGGTTGTTCCTGTGACTGCAGTAAGAACAAAGCTGTGGTCATACCAAAGAGACTTCTGATTTATGAGGGTTCCATAACTTATGAATAATCTAGATTCCAAAAATTCACTTGTAAATATGTTATATGAGTACTCTATTCCTACACAATTTTTAAATTTTAAATGTCCTGTTTAAATTTCCTTTGAATGTTTAATAAACATTTTTAAAGAACTTCCCAGTGTAATGCACAGAGAACCAGTTAACACATACAGATAAAAATATTACTTTTCCCAATGACAAACTGTGTTTAAAAATCCTATTATAACTGTATATCATATTGTTTCAACTAAACATGCTAACTGATATCTTAAAGCTCTTGGAAAATGGCTGCTAACAGCCTCAGCCAAACCAGGTTGATCTCTAAATTCATTCTGAGAAACAGTGTCAGACTATTTTGGGGGGCTCCAAAATCACTGCAGATGGTGATTGCAGCCATGAAATTAAAAGAGGCTTACTCTTTGGAAGGAAAGTTATGACCAACCTAGATAGAATATTCAAAAGCAGAGATGTTACTTTTCCAACAAAGGTCCATCTAGTAAAGGCTTTGGTTTTTTCAGTGGTCATGTATGGATGTGAGAGTTGGACTGTGAAGAAAGCTGAGTGCCGAAGAATTGATTCTTTTGAACTGTGGTGTTGGAGAAGACTCTTGAGAGTCCCTTGGACTGCAAGGAGATCCAACCAGTCCATCCTAAAAGAGATCAGTCCTGGGTGTTCATTGGAAGGACTGATGCTGAAGCTGAAACTCCAATACTTTGGCCACCTCATGAGAAGAGTTTACTCGTTGGAAAAGACTCTGATGCTGGGAGGGATTGGGGGCAGGAGGAGAAGGGGACGACAGAGGATGAGATGGCCGGATGGCATCATCGACTTGATGGACATGAGTTTGGGTGAACTCCAGGAGTTGGTGATGGACAGGGAGTCCTGGCGTGCTGTGATTTATGGGGTCACAAAGAGTCGGACACGACTGAGCAACTGAACTGAACTGAACTGAACTGAGAATATTAGTGACCAATAACAGATCAGTCTGATTAATGGGAGAGGAAAACAAACCATAAGAGTGAAGTATTAAGGGAGAGGACTGGAAAAGGTGAAAGTTTTCTAAATTGTTTTTAGCAATCTGCATGCTCCACAGTTTTCCATCTTCTCATAGCATTTCATTACATGCATTGTTTTTACATTGTTTCCACTTTGACTATAGTCTTGGGTCTGGGCAAGGTACATGCAAAAAGGCATGGCATGGAGTTTTGAATCAACAATGAGGCCTTTATTTTTCATTCATTAATTTTTAAATCATTATTTGAATGATAAGAGAGAGGAGCATCAGGAAAAGTAAGTAGTAATTCTGTGATGTTTATGCATTTATAAATTAAATTGTATAAAATTGGAGAGTATATCTATTTTTTATTATGGCAAAATTTTACTGTTTAATCCTACCTGCCTGTTTTTATGTGTTGAATGGGAAAAAATTTGAAAACAAAAAACTCTGGTTTACTACTTTCAAGTTCTTTCCTTAAAATTATCTTTACAGTTGTTTTTCTTTGGAATTTATCTACACTTATCCCAAGAGGAGAAACTCTTCCTTTGGTATTTAGCATATGAATAAGAAATAAAACTATAAAACATTATTAAAGAGTGATTTCAGTAAAAGTAGGAAAGAACTCTGAAACTCTTTCTCTCAATAAAGGCAATGAGAATCTGGCAAAAAGTGGCTGGAATAAACTTTTTCAGAACTCTAAAAATTAGTCAAAATACCTTCACAGTCAGGGTAAAACTATGTTTAAAAGAAAAGAATCTTGGTAAGAAAAAGATATATCCAACAGAATGCAGAGTTCCAGAGAATAGAAAGTAGAGATAAGAAAGTCTTCTTAAGTGAAAAATGAAAATAAATAGTGGAAAACAATAGAATGGGAAAGATTAGAGATCTCTTCAAGAAAGTTGAAGCTACCAAGGGAATATTTCCTGCAAAGCTGGGCACAATAAAGGACAAAAACTGCAAGGACTAACAGAAGCAGAAGAGGTTAAGAAGTGGCAAGAATACGCAAAAAAAACTGTACAGAAATGTTCTTAATGACACAAATAACCACAGTGGTGTGGTCACTCACCTAGAGCCAGACATCCTGGAGTGTGAAGTCAATTGGGCCTTAGGAAGCATCACTAGGAACAAAGCTAGAGGAGATGATGGAATTCCAGCTGAGCTATTTAAAATCCTAAAAAATGATGTTGTTAAAGTGCTGTACTCAATATGCCAGCAAATTTAGAAAAATCAGCGGTGGCCACAGGACTGGAAAGGGTCAGTTTTCATTCCAATTTCAAAGAAAGGCAATGCCAAGGAATGTGCAAACTACCATACAATTGTGCTCGTTTCACATGCTAGCAAGGTAATGCTCAAAATCCTTCAAGCTATGCTTCAACAGTACATGAACTGAGAACTTCCAGATGTTCAAGTTGGATTCAGAAAAGGCAGAAAAACCCGAGATCAAATTGCCAACATCATTTTGATCATAGAAAAGCAAGGGAATTCAGAGAAAAAACATCTACTTCTGCTTCATTGACTAAGCTAAATAAAGCCTTTGACTGTGTGGATCACAGCGAAGTATGGAAAATTCTTCAAGAGATGGGAATACCAGACCATCTTACTTGTCTCCCGAGAAACCTGTATGCAGAATAAGAAGCAACAGTTAGAAACAGACATGGAACAACTAACTGGTTCAAAATTGGGAAAAGAGTACGTCAAGGCTGTATATTGTCACCCTGCTTATTTAACTTATATGCAGAGTACATCATGTAAAATGATGGACCAAATGACCCACAAGCTGAAATCAAGATATCCAGGAGAAATATTAATAACCTCATATATGCAGATGATACCACTCTAATCACAGAAAGTGAAGAGAAGCTAAAGGGCTTCTTGATAAAGGTGGAAGAGGAGAATGAAAAAGCTGGCTTAAAACTCAACATTCAGAAACCAAGGCCATGGCATCTGGTCCCATCACTTCAGGGCAAATAGGTGGGGGAAAATTGGAAACAGTGACAAATTTCATTTTTCTTGGGCTTCAGAGTCACTGTGGACAGTGACTGCAGTTACAAAATTAAAAGATACTTGCTCCTCAAATTAAAAGATACTTGCTCCTCAAAAGAGAAGCTATGACAAACCTAGACATAATATTAAAAAGCAGAGACATCACTTTGCTGATAAGAGTCGGTAGAGTCAAAGCTATTGTTTTCCCTCTAGTCATGTACAGATGTGAGAGTTGGGCCTTAAAGAAGGCTCAGCACCCAAGAATTGATGCTTTCAAACTATGGTGCTAGAGAAGTTTCTTGAGAGTCCCTTGGACTGCAAGGAGATCAAACTAGTCGATCCTAAAGGAAATCAAGGGAGTTCCCAGGTGGTGCTAGTGATAAATACCCTGCTTGCCAATGCAAGAGACATAAGAGATTCAGATTCGATCCCTGGGTCAGGAAGATCCCCTGGAGGTGGAAATGGCAACCCACTCCAGTATTCTAGCCTGGAGAACCCCATGGACAGAGGAGCCTGGTGGGCTACAGTCCATGGGTTCGCAAAGAATTGGACGTGACTGAAGCAACCTAGCACCCAAAGGAAATCAACTCCTACTATTCTTTGGAAAGATTGATGCTGAAGCTGAAGCTCCAGTAGTTTGGTCACCTGCTGCAAAGAGCCAAGTCACTGGAAAAGACCCTGATGCTGGGAAAGATTGAGGGCAGGAGTTAAAGGTGACATGACAGAGGATGAGATGGTTGGATGGCATCATTGACTCAATGGACATGAGTTTGAGCAAACCCCAGATTGTTGTTGTTTTTCAGTCGCTCAGTCATGTCCAACTCTTTGGGACCCCATGGAATGAGGCATGCCAGGCTTCCCTATCCTTTGCCATCTCCCAGAGCTTGCTCAAACTCATGTCCATTGAGTTGGTGATGCCATCCAACCATCTCATCCTCTGTTGTCCTCTTCTCCTCCTGCCTTCAATCTTTCCCAGCATCAGGGTCTTTTCCAATGAATCCACTCTTTGCATCAGATGGCCAAAGTATGGAGTTTCAGCTTCAGCATCAGGCCTTCCAATGAATATTCAGGACTGATTTCCTTTAGGATTGACTGGTTTGATCTGCTTGCAGTCCAAGGATCTCAAGTGTCTTTTCTAGCAGCACAGTTCAAAAGCATCAGTTCTTCTATGCTCCGCCTTTTTTACAGTCCATCTCTCACACCCATACATAACTACTGGAGAAACCACACATTGACTGTAAGCCCCTTTGTCAACAAAGTGTTGTCTCTGCTTTTTAACACGCTGTTTAGGTTTGTCATAACTTTTCTTTTAATTTCATGGCTGCAGTCACTATCCATAGTGATTTTGGAACCCAAGAAAAAGTCTGCCATTGTTTTCCATTGTTTCCCCATCTGTTTGCCATGAAGTGATGGGACCAGATGTCATGATTTTCGTTTTTTGAATGTTCAGTTTTAAACCAGTTTTTTCATGCTCCACTTTCACCTTCATCAAGAGGCTCTTTAGTTACTCTTTGCTTAAAAATTGACTGAAGTGTAGTGAAGTGAATTTGCTCAGTCGTGTCTGACTCTTTGCGACCCCATGGACTGTAGCCTACAGGCTCCATCCATGGGATTTTCCAGGCAAGAACACTGGAGTCGGTTGCCATTTCCTTCTCCAGGGAATCTTCCCGACTGAGGGATCGAACCCGGGTCTCCCACATTGCAGGCAGACGCTTTACCGTCTGAGCCACCAGGGAAGCCCCAAACATGAATAACATGTTTGTGCAGGAAGACGAAAGAGTCAATAGACAAGAAGTTTAATATGTGGAAATTATTCAATCTGAGAAACAGAAAGGAAAAAGACTAAAGGAAAGTGAACAGAGCCTAGGAAACCAGTTTGCTACTCTCAGGTGTATTTGTATATAGATAATAGAGTCCCAAAAGAAAAGGAATGAAAGGAGCAGAAAGAATATTTGAAGAATTAATGATAAAAATCTTCCCCAACTTGAAAAAAAGAACATTAATGTACACATTTAAGCTCAGTGAATTCAATAGGATAAACTAAATGAGATCTATGGTCCGCCCAGATGGCTCTGTGGCAAAAGAATCTGCCTGCCTATGCAAGAGATGCAGGAGATGCCAGTTTCAAAGAGCTGGACATGACTGAGCAACTGAGCATGCACACACAAAAAGAAATCTACACTGAGGTACATTATAATCAGAGTGTTGAAAGATGTAGGCAAAGAGAGTATTATGAAATCAGTAACGGAAAAGTGATCCTCCATATGATAATAGATGATTGCTTATCAGAATTCAAAGGCCAGAAGACTGTGGGATGACATATGCAAAGTGGTGAGAGAAAGAAAAAAAAACCTGCCAGCGTATAATTCTATATTTGATGAAGCTATCCTTCAAAAATAGAGGAGAAATTAAGCCATTCCCAGAAAAACAAAACTAAGAGAATTCACTGCCGCTATACTTGCCCTGCTATTCAAGATGAAATGGAAGCATGCTTGACAGTAAGGCAAACTCACATAAAGAAATACAGAACACTGTGAAGGCTAATACACAGGCAAATATAGAAGTCAGTGTTCTCATATCTCTTGCTTGTAATATCTCTTGCTTCATATTCAATTCAAAAGACAACTTCATAAAACAATGATAATAAATCTAATTCTGATGGATAATTACTACAGATGCAATTTATAAAAATAAAAGCATAAAGGGGGATATAGACCTATACAGTAGCAAAGATTTTATATACTATTAAACCTATTTGGTATTAATCCAAACTGCTACTGAGTCTGCTGTTTAATCACTAAGTTGATTGCTATAAATTAATGTTAGTTGTAATCCCCAGGTCAGATACTAAGAAAACCATTTAAAAATACATAGTAGAATAAAGGACAAAAAATTAAACTGTTGCAGTAGAAAAGATATATTTATCATAAAAAAGGGGTTTCCCAGGTGGCTCAAGTAGTAAAGAATCTGCCTGCCAATGGAGATGCAAGTTCAATCTCTGGATCAGGAAGATTCCCTGGAGGAGGGAATGGCAATGCACAAGAGTATTCTTGCCTGGAAAATTCCCATGGACAGAGGAGCCAGGCAGACTACATGCAGAGAGCTAAGATCCCGCATGCCTCATGGCCAAAACACCAAACATAAACAGCAGAAGCAATACTGTAACAAATTCAATAAAGACTTCAAGCATACATTATTCATCAGAGGGCAGACAGAATGAAAACCACAAGCACAGAAGACAGACCAAACTGATCACATGGACCACAGCCTTGTCTAACTCAATGAAACTATGAACCGTGTTGTGTAGGGCCACCCAAGATGGACAGATCATGGTGGAGAGTTCTGACAAAACGTGGTCCACTGGAGAAGGGAATGGCAAACTACTTCAGCATTCTTGCCTTGAGAACCCCACGAACAGTATGAAAAGACAAAAAGATATCACACTGAAAGATGAACTTCCCAGGTCAGTAGGTGCCCAACTTGCTACTGGAGAAGAGCAGAGAAATAGCTCCAGAAGGAATGAAGAGGCTGACCAAATGGAAACAACAGCCACGTGTGTATGTGTCTGGTGGTGAAAGTAAAGTCTGATGCTATAAAGAACAATACTGCGTAGGAACCTGGAATGTTGGGTCCATGAATCAAGGTAAACTGGAAGTGGTCAAACAGGATGTGGCAAGAGTGAACATCGATATTTCAGGATTAAGTGAACTAAAATGAACTGGAATGGGGGAATTTAATTCAGCTGACCTTTATACGTACTACTGTGGGCAAGAATCCCTTAGAAGAAATAGAGTAGTCCTCACAATCAACATAAGAGTCCAAAATGCAGTACTTGGGTGCAGTCTCAAAAGCAACAGAATGATCTCTGTTCAATCCCAAGGCAAACCATTCAATATCAAAGTAATCCAAGTCTATGCCCCAACCATTAATGTCAAGCAAGCTGAAGTTGAACAGTTCTATGATGACGTACAAGATTTCAGAACTAAAACCAAAAAAAAAAATAATAATAATAATGTCCTTTTCATCATAGGGGACTGGAATGCAAAAGTAGGAAGTCAAGAGATACCTAGAGTAATAAGCCAGTTTCGCCTTGGAGTACAAAATGAAGCAGGGCAAGGGCTAACACGGTTTTGCCAGAGGAACACACTGGTCATAGCAAACACCCTTTTCCAACAACACAAGAGATGACTATGCACATATACAGCACCAGATGGTCAATACCGAAATCAGATTGATAATATCCTTTGCAGCCGAAGATGGAGAAGCTCTATACAGTCAGCAAAACAAGACTGGGAGCTGACAGTCGCTCATATGAGCTCCTTATTGCAAAATTCAGACTTAAATTGAATAAAGTAGGCAAAACCACTAGGCCATTCAGGTATGACCTAAATCAAATGCCTTATGATTATTCAGTAGAAGCAACAAATAGATTAGATCCAATAGACAGAGTGCCTGAAGAACTATGTATGGAGATTCGTTACACTGTACAGGAGGCGGTGATCAAAACCATCCTTAGAAGGCCTTATAAACAGCTGAGAAAAAAATAGAAGTGAAAGACAAAAGAGAAAAGGAAAGATATACCCATCTGAATGCAGAGTTTCAAAGAATAGCAAGGAGAGAAAAGAAAGCCTTCCTACATGATCAATGGAAAGAAATAGAGGGAAGAAATAGAATGGGAAAAACTAGAGATCTCTTCAAGAATATTAAAGATACCAAGGGAACATTCATGCAAAAATGGGCACACTTAAGGACAGAAACAGTATGAACCTAAAAGAAGACGATATTAAGAACAGGTGGCAAGAATACATAGAAGAACAAAAAAGACCTTAATGACTCAGATAACCATGATGGTGTGATCACTCACCTAGAGCCAGACATCCTAGAACGTGAAGTTGGGTGGGCTTTAGGAAGCATCACTACGAACAAAGCCAGTGGAGGTGATGGAATTCCAGCTGAGCTATTTCAAATTCTAAAGTATGATGCTGTTAAAGTGCTGCAATCGATGTGCCAGCAAATTTGGAAAACTCAGCAGTGGCCACAGGACTGGAAAAGGATGTTTGTTCCAACCCCAAAGAAAGGCAATGTGAAAGAATGTTCAAACTACTGCACAATTACACTCATCTCACATGCTAGTACGGAGAAGGCAATGGCACCCCCCTCCAGTACTCTTGCCTGGAAAATCCCATGGATGGAGGAGCCTGGTGGGCTGCAGTCCCTGGGGTCTCAAAGAGTTGGACACGACTGCATGACTTCACTTTCACTTTTCACATTCATGCATTGGAGAAGGAAATGGCAACCCACTCCAGTGTTCTTGCCTGGAGAACCCCAGGGACGGGGGAGCCTGGTGGGCTGCCGTCTATGGGGTCGCACAGAGTTGGACACAACTGAAGTGACTTAGCAGCAGCAGCAGCACATGCTAGTAAATTAATGCTCAAAATTCTCCAAGCCACACCTCAGCAGTACATGAACTGAGAACATTTAGATGTTTCAGCTGGATTTAGAAAAAGCAGAGGAACTAGAGATCAAGTTGCCGACATCCATTGGATCATTGAAAAAGCAAGGGAATTCCAGAAAGACATCTACTTCTGCTTCATTGACTATGCTAAAGACATTGACTGTGTGGATCACAACAAGCTATGGAAAATTCTTCAAGAGACGGAAATGCCAGACCACCTTACCTGCCTCCTGAGAAATCTGTATGCAGGTCAAGAAGCAGCAGTTAGAACTGGACATGGAACAACAGGTTGGTTCCAAACTGGGAAAGGAGTATGTCAAGGCTGCATATTGTCATCCTGCTTATTTAACTTATATTCAGAGTATATCATGAGAAATGCTGGACTGGATGAAGCACAAACTGGAATCAAGATTGCCAGGAGAAATATCAACAACCTGAGATATGCAGATGACACCACCCTTATGGCAGAAAGCAAAGAAGAACTAAAGAGCCTCTTGATGAAAGTGCAAGAGGACAGTGAAAAAGCTGGCTTAAAACTCAACATTCCAGAAATAAAGATCATGGCATCTGGTCCCATCACTTCATGGCAAATAGATGGGGAAACTATGGAAACAGAGAGAGAATTTATTTCCTTGGGCTCCAAAATCACTGCAAATGGTGACTGTAGCCATGATATGAAAAGACCCTTGCTCCTTGAAAGAAAAGCTATGACCAACCTAGACAGCATATTAGAAAGGAGAGACATTACTTTGGCAATAAAAGTCAATATAGTCAAAGCTATGGTTTTTCCAGGAGTCAGGTATGGATGTGAGAGTTGGACAATAAAGAGGTCTGAGTGCCAAAGAATTGATGCTTTTGAACTGTGGTGTTGGAGAAGACGCTTGAGAATCCCCTGGACCTCAAGGAGATCAAACCAGTCAATCCTAAAGGAAATCAATCCTGAATATTCATTGGAAGGACTGATGCTGAGGCTGAAGATCCAATACTTTGGCCACCTGATGCAAAGAGCCAACTTATTAGAAAAGACCCTGATTCTGGGAAAGATTGAAAGCAGGAGGAGAAGGGGATGACAGAGGATGAATTGGTTGGATGGCATCACCGACTTAATGGACATGAGTTTGATGAAGCTGTGGGAAATGATAAAGAACAGAAAAGCCTGGCCTGCTGCAGTCCATGGGGTCACAAAATGTCAGACACGACTGAGTAACTGAACAACAGATCATGAAAGAAGACAATAATAAAGGACTTGGTAACAAAAGAGATATGAAATATAGAAAAATAATAGCAAAATGCCAGAAATCATTCTATAAAAGTTATAACATTAAATGTAAATAAAGTTGTACTAATAAGAGTCAGTATTGGAAGAATGAATGAAAAAATATGATCCAACTAGATACTGTCTACAAGAGACCCACTGCAAATTCAAAGGCCCACATAAGTTGAAATTAAAAAGAAAAAGAAAGATGTTTCATGAAAATAAGAACCAAAATAAAGCCAGATGTCTATAATTAATATTAGACTTTAATCTAAGATAAAATTTCTTATAAAATACAGAGGATATCACATAGTAATAAAAAGGTCAATTCATCAAGGAAATATAAATGTTATAAATGTACATTTGCCTAAAGTAAAGCCCCAAAATACATGAAGCAAATACTAAGATAATTAAAGACAGAATATAAAGTTCAATAATGATGTTAGGATATTTCAGTACCTCACTTTGAATAATGGATAGATGAGTAGGCAGAAAATAAGGGAAATTAGACTAGACTAGAAGATTTGGACATTACGTAACAGCTAGACCTAATTGGCCTTCTTAAATGAACCATGCAAAGAAATAGAGGAAAACAATAGCATGGGTAAGATTACTTATTTCTTCAAGAAAATGGGAGATATCAAGGGAATATTTCATGCAGCTGGGCATGATAAAAAACAGAAATGGTAGGGACCTAACAGAAGCAGGAGAAACCTATATGCGGGTCAAGAAGCATCAGTTAGCCTCAGACACGACTGAGTAACTGAACAACAATGAAGAACCCAGAGCTAACAACATACTTACTATGAAACACTAAAATTCTTATACCTCCAGGATCAAAAAAAAGTCTGCTCTTTCTACTTCATTTCAGCATTTTACAGGAAGTTCTAGCAAGAGCAATTAGGCAATGATGTGAGATAAAAATGTTTACATTTGTTCACATTCATTTAATTTCAAATTTGGGTCTAAAATCAAAACTCTTTCAAGTAAATTAAATAAACACAAATTTATGTCTATATCTTTAGCACTGGAGGTATAGCTCCTTGATGTAATGAAATCTTTCATCATTTGGATCCATTCTCAGAGCGTACTAATTCTACTTACACGAGAAACCTTCAGACAATAAACATGCAGTAGGACTCTCTTCTTTCAGTTTGATTACAATTCTACTTCAGCATGAATGTGCCTTTCCTCAGGGCTCACTAATGTCTTCAGTTGTTACAGCATATTATTCCTTCTGAACTAAATCGTAATGGAATGCATGGTACATCCTTCAAGACGAAATTGTTACAAGATATTTAGCAGAGGTTGAATGAAACAACATTAACAAAATAACCACATTAAAACTGATAGTGTCTGATATTAACTGCTATTTATCACCATTCATTCACTAGAAAAACATTTAACAGTTATTCATTTTTTAGCTAGGCACTGCTCTTGACAAAAAGATTAAGTTTAATATTCACTACTTGCAATAAGACCATAGTGCATTGGGGGCTATGATATAGAGACAAAAATAGAAATAATAATAAACATTAGTGAAATTTAATTTAAGAAAAAGTAAGGAAATTCCAAAAAAAAATTTACTTCTGCTTCATTGACTATGGTAAAGCCTTTGATTGTGTCAATCACAATAATCTGTGGAAAATTCTTAAAGGGAGGGGAATACCAGACCACCTTACCTGTCCCCTGAGAAACCTGTATGCAGGACAAGAAGCAACAGTCAGAAATGGATACGGGACAATGGACTGGTTCAAAATTGGGAAATGCTGTACATTGTCAGTCTGCTTGTTTAACTTATGTGCAGAGTACATCATGTGAAATGCTGGGCTAGATGAATCACAAGTTAGAATCAAGATGACCAGGAGAAATATTAACAACCTCAGACATGCAGATGATACCACCTTAATGGCAGAAAGTGAAGAGGAGCTAAAGAGCCTCTTGATGAAGGTGAAAGAGAGTGAAAAAGCTGACTTAAAACTCAACATTCAAAAAATTAAGATCATGGCATCCAGTCTTATCACTTCATGACAAATAGATGGGTAAAAAATAGAAGCACTGACAGTGCTTTTCTTTCTTTTCTGGGGTTCCAAAGTCACTGCAGATAGTGACTGTAGCCATGAAATAGCTTGCTTTTTAGAAGAAACACTATGACAAACCTAGACAGAATGTTAAAAAACAAAGACATGACTTTGCAAACAAACCCCATATAATCAAAGCTATGGTTTTTTAGTAGTCATGTACATATATGAGAGTTGGACCACAAACAAGGCGGAGCACTGAAGAACTGATGCTTTCAAACCATGGTGCTGGAGAAGACTCTTGAGAGTCCCTTGGACAGCAGGGAGATCAAACCAGTCCATCCTAAAGGAAATCAACCCTGAATACTCATTGGAGGCACTGATGCTGAAGCTTAAGCTCCAACACTTTGGCCACCTGATGCAAAGAGTGGGCTCATTGGAAAAGACCCTGATGCTGGAAAAGATTGAGGACAAGAGGAAAAGGGGGTGACAAAGAACGAGAAGGGTGGATGGCATCACTGACTCAGTGGACATAAGTTTGAGCAATCTCTGGGAGATAGTGAAGGACAGAGAAGCCTGGTGTGCTGCAGTTCATGGGGTCGCAAGGAGTTGGGCATGACTTATTTACTGAACAACAACATTGCTTTAATGTAGCAAGTGCAGTGACAGAAATATGTCAGAGTGAGAACACAGAAAAGGAGCAAGTAGCATAACCAAGATGGTGAGGTATGGCTTCTAAGAGGAGCCAAATCTGTTTCTGTGAGTAGAACAGTCAATTAAAGAAACAGGAAAAGGGAAGTAACTCTAGGCATGGGGTAATAATTCATAAAAATGCACAGGTAAGAAATATCATAGAGTATAAATAAATTGCAAGATTTATTTTTGCAATATTTCTAGAAAGGGTTAGACCAAGAAAAGCTTTGTATATCATGTTAAGAAGATTAAATATTATATGTGGGTAATGGAAAACTACTAATGATTTTTAAGAAGCAGCAAAGTACAGATTTATCTGCACTTTACACAGTACATAATTCCCTGGTGGCTTAGATGGTAAAGCATCTGCCTACAATGTGGGAGACCCGGGTTCAATCCCTATGTTGGGAAGATCTCCTGGAGAAGGAATGGCAACCCACTCCAGTATTCTTGCCTGGGAAAACCCCTGGACAGAGAAGCCTGGTAGGCTACAGTCCATGGGTCGCAAAGAGTCGGACACTACTGAGTGACTTCACTTTCTTACACAGTACACTTCTGAAGGCATATGGAATTTCAGGGAATATACTAGACGATTTTAGAATGAGTAGTTGGCATGACACATATTCAATGTACAATTATAAAAAACAGAAGCCCATAGCATTTCTATTGCTGAATTAAGAAAATTAAGAGGACTATTTGGCATATATAGGTGTGGATTGAGAAACTGAGAAAGAATGACAGCTGTAAATCTAAATACTATTTCCTTGAAGAGGAATTTTTTCTGAGTCAAGAGTAGACACCAACCTAGTGGTTAGAGATTAAACCTAGGATCAGAGTTTGGGATTGGCTACTGCTATCATAAAATTCCCAGTCTTTTGAAAAACAGAAAAGCAAAGAACCCTAAACCTCATATATCAGGCTCCAGATACTTGCCTTCAGTAACACCTATGGATTCCTCAATTTCAAAGCAATATACCATCTAATAAGTAATATTTGATTGGGTATTTTCCAATAAACTCAAAGAGTTTTTGTTTTTAGGGTTGTGCTGGATCTCCATTGTGTGTGTGGGCTTTCTCTAAATATGGTGAGCAGGGGCTACTCTTCAATTGTGGTGCATGGGCTTTTCTCTGCAGTGGCTTCTCTTGTTGCAGAGCACAGGCTCTGGGCATGCATGCGTCAGTACTTGAAGGGTCTGGGCTCAGTTGCTGCTGTTCTTGAGTTCCAGAGCATGGGCTTAGCGGTTGTGGCTCAGTTGCTCAGCAGCATGTGGAATCCTCCTAGACCAGGGGTCAAATCACTATCCCCTGCTTTGAAAGGTGGATTCTCAGCCTCTGGACCACCAGCGAAGCCCTGAAGAGTTTTTTAAAAAGCAAAACAAAAAAATATAAAATGTAATCAATATGGTACTTTTTATTTTCTTTTTTAGATAGTTGTTAGTGACAGTATCAGACTGACCATCAATGAGAGTATTGCAGACACTGTGAAGACCGCAGTGCGTTGTTAAAAACTAGTACACAGCTATTTGGTAATGCCATCAGTTGTTCTACCGTAAATTGTGAATATAGGTATGTTCAGAGCGCAAAGCAGTGAAGAGTTGAGATGAATTCCAGACTAAAGCATAAAAGCATGGACTTTTTTTTTCTCTTTCTCTGAAAGCTTTCATCTCAATAAATTGAAACAGTGTCTTATTGTCCTGACCAAAATCCTTCCTTTTGCAGGAAAACACCATGGAAATTAACATCCACTAACATCAACATTGGCTTGAAGTAAAGAGTCTATTATAACTCCATTAGAAGAGAATTGCTTGTGGCATCGAATTACCGTGGGAAGTGAATCCATGCTCTGCCTTCCCATACACACATTGCTAAGACCCCGTAGAGAATCCATTAGTGGGACCCAGAGTCACACTAGCCTATAATTTTTCTTTGTCTCGGGAACACAGTAGCCTGTAATTTGTCTTTGCCTGAGGTTTTAAAAAGGCCATTCCTGGCTGAGTCTCATGCATGCTGTCATAGCCCCATGTCCAGTTCATGTCTTAGTTACTGTCCGGACACCTTCCCAAGAGGACACAATGGAATCGGCCTCTCACAGTATATCTAGTGAGCAAGGAATTCGTTGTGGTTGAACTCTCTTTCTTGACTTCTGATTTCTTTGCAAATTGTATTTTAATTTTTAAAATAAGATTCTCAAATATTTAGCTTTAATTTAATGCTAGATATATTCTGTAATCAAAAGTTTGTATTAGATTTTGAAAGTTTGATGCCAATGATATGGAAATGTAACTACACTCTGTTTAAGCAGATTCTTTGTCATTAAAGAAGGCCATACTTTAATGGTCATAGTATAATGTTCAAATATACGATATTTGATCAAAGTATCTCAGCCTATTATTTTGAAAGATGAAATTCATCTAGTTATAAGTACAAAACATTAAAATGATTATTAGAGTAGTTCAAATATGAATTATCCTTACTTAAAGACACAATTTCTTTTTGACTGTTTATGTTAATGAAGGAAAAATATATAAATCTTAGATAAGGATAGTTTACATATTAAAACAGCACAATTTTAATTCAGTAGCTTAATACTTAACTCCATGAAATCTAAACCATCTTAAAGTTCGTGCATGGATGGAATGGTTTCAATTTCCTTTATGTTAATTCTTTTAAGGACTTGGTCTCGTGGCAAAGTATCTGTGTTTTCCCAAGAGGGACTTCTGTCATATTTTTAGATACTGTAATACTATGTAATGTTGCTTTTTTCTTCTCTAGCGATTCATATATTCTTTTGAAGGGATAGGAGTTCGGTGGAACAAAGGAGGAGCTATCACCAGACACGTTGCTTTGGTCATGGAAGTGTTATTCGTCATGTAACCAGATTTTACCTCCTGTAACCCTTGAACCGTGGATAACTGCCCCTTTTGACCACATGCTATTGTCATTCAGGACAGAGGTAATGATTATATAGTAGTAGGACATAATTATGATCCAACAAAGGGAAGGCAATATTGTAGATAATTTACATATTGCGATGTATTCAACCAATGAATAGTTGTCAGCAGAATTTGGCATAGCTCACTAGTCCAGTCTTCTTGGACTGCATCATTCACTGGGCCCTTTTGGTTCTTCTCCCACCTTATTCACTTAGCTCAGCTTTCTTGCTTATCTCCATCTTAAGTTCCAACCTCTGAACAATGGAATGTCTTAGGATCCAGTCCTGGCATCACTACTTTTCATACCAAGAAATTCTTGGTTGCTTCATCTTGTCCCTTGGTTTTAAACCCTGAATTTACGCTAAGGACTCTCAGGTTCACAAATCCACACTGACTTCTGCTTGAAATGTGTCCAGCAGTGTATTAATATTTAACCCTGTTTTTGATACTAATTCTTGAATGTCAAAAAGGCATCTCAAAATTAGCTTTTCTAAAACCAAACTCTTGAATCCACTCTCTTAAATTTATTTTCCCTAATTTGCCTTACGTTAATAAATCACAATTTCATTTTTCTATTTAGAAGTCTTCCATGTTCCCTCTCTTTCTTTCATAGGCCAGGTCCAATCCATTACTGAATCCCATTGGTTATACTTCAGATTATCTCCAGGATCTAATTGTTTTTTATCAATACCACCATTAACCCTTGGTCCAAGGCACTACTATTCTCTCTTTTTTTTTGGCTTGGATATGATAACAATTTATAATTACCATTCCTACGTACTCTGCTACTATTTATTCCTTACAAAGCAGCCAGAATTGATTTATTTCACAGCAAGCTCAGATTATCATTGTACTGTTTTTAGTCACTCAGTTGTGTCTGACTCTTTGTGACCCCATGAACTCTAGCCTGCCAGGCTCCTCTGTCCATGGAGATTCTCCAAGCAAGAATACTGGAGTGGATGCCATACCCTCCTCCAGGGGATCGCCCCAACCCAGGGATCGAACCCAGGCCTTCCCCATTGCAAGCAGATTCTTTACCATCTGAGCTACCAGGGAAGTCCATTATTAGTTGACTCATTGGAAAAGACCTTGATGCTGAGAAAGATTGAAGACAAGAGAAGGGGGCAACACAGGATGAGTTGGTTGGATGGCATCACTGACTCAATGGACATAAGTCTGAGCAAACTCAGGGAGAAAGTGAAAGACAGGGAAGCCTGGTAAGGTGCAGTCCATGTGGTTGCAGAGTCAGATACAATTTAATGATTGAAAAGCAACAACTGTCTATGTATGTCTATTTATCCACATATTTATAGATAGGTAAATACCACTGCCTTATTTCATAGAAGTTTTTGTTCAAATGTAACATTAAGAGAGAGACTTTCTCTGACCACTCTAATTAGAACAGCACAGATTATCGTTATTCATCTCAAAATTTCCAAAGTCATCTCATTGTATTCAGAATAAATTCCCAAGTTTTATTTCTTACAAGCTACATGATCGGGTCTCTGTTTATTTCAGAAATAAACAGAGGCCTGATCATCTCTTCATCTCTACAACTCTGATTATTCTCTCTGTCTTATTACATTGCTGTGTCGTCTTCCTCACGTCTCCTGGACTGTGCCAAGCACATTCCTATCACATGTGCTTTGCAATTGCTCTCCTCTCTACCTTACCTGTCTCCTGAGAAATCTGTATTCAGGACAAGAAACAATAGTTAGAAATGGACATGGAACAGACTGGTCCCAAATTGGGAAAAGAGTATATCAAGGCTGTATACTGTGACCCTGTTTGTTTAACTCCTATGCAGAGTACAGCATGTGAAATGCCAGACTGGATGACTCATGAGCTGGAATCAAGATTGCTGGAAGAAATATTAATAACCTCAAATGTGCAGATGATATCACTTTAATGGCAGAAAGCTAAGAGAATCTGAAGAGTCTCTTGATGAGGGTGAAAGAGGAGAGTGAAAAAGCTGACTTAAAATTCAACATTCAATAAACTAAGATCATGACATCTGATCTCATCACTTCATGGCAAATATATGGCTGGGGTAGAGGGGGGAATGGAAACAGTGACAGATTTTCTTTTCTTGGCCTCCAAAATCACTGTGGACAGTGACTGCTGTCACAAAATTAAGACACTTCCTCCTTGGAAGAAAAGCTATGACAAACCTAGACAGTGTATTAAAAAGCGGAGACATCATTTTGCCAAAAAAAGTCCATATAGTCAAAGCTATGGCTTTTCCTATAGTCACGTACAGACGTGAGAGTTGGACCATACAGAAGGCTGAACGCTCAAGAATTGATGATTTCAAACTGTGGTGCTAGAGAAGACTCTTGAGAGTCCCCTGGACATCAGGGAGATCAAACCAGTCAATCCTAAAGGAAATCAACCCTGAATATTCATTGGAAAGACTGATGCTGAAGCTGAAGCTCCAAAACTTTGGCCACGTGGTGTGAAGAGTTGACTCGCTGGAAAAGACCCTGATGCTGGGAAAGGAGGAGAAGGGGATTACAGAGGATGAGACGGTTGGATGGCATCACTGACTCAATGGACATGAGTTTGAGCAAGCTCAGGAAGTAGTGAGGGATAGGGAAGCCTGGCGTGCTGTGGTCCATGTGGTCACAAAGAGTCAGAATGATTTAGTAACTGAAAAGCAACAACTGCCTATGTGTGTCTATTTAGCCACATACTTATAGACAGGCAAATATCACTACATTACCTCATACAAGGTTTCGTTCAAATGTTATATTAAAAGAGAAACCTTCCCTGACCACTCTAATTAGAACAGCACTCCCATCCATTCTGTCTTCATATGTTTTCACTTCGCTTATTTTACCTAACAGTACTACGGAGCACTAATATGAAATAGATTTATTTGTTTACTGTGCCTTTCCCCAAACCAGGATGTTCATCCCTGAAGGGCTAACATTTTATTTTATTCTTTGAGGACTCTCCAGTGACTATGGTAGTAGGTACTGGGTCCTAAACAGCATCTGAGAATCAGTGACTTTCTTACATCTTATACTAGGGAACATGCTTTCCTGACTTCATGGTAAAAAGTATTTTTTAAAGGTTTTCTGTTTTGAAGAAAGAAATGTCAGCTCTCAAGCTGTCTTTCAATTTCTCAAAACACTGCTTAAAATATAAATGATTATATAAGCTTTAAAACCGAGCCTGCTACCTTGGCAAAGAGATAACCATGTGATCTCTTGCCAGCTATTTGCTAGTGCTGAATTTCTCTTTTTCAAACTATTAACTCCTTTGCTGGTAAAATTATTCACATAAAATCCCTCTCAGTCTTAAAACATTTGTTCAACTTTGTGGCCTATGATTGTGGCTATTTATACACCTTATTTGCTTGCCACTGAATTCTAGTAAATATACCTTAAACATTCATTAGCTAGTCAGCCTACTTAGCAGCAATATTAAACATCAGGTTTATGTACGTGAAATAAGGATACTGCTCCTATAATTTTTAAGAAATACCTTATTTGTGTGGTCAAAAATCAGTTTTCATTCATTCTTGAGTTAAGGGTCTCAGCATACACACACTCAAGGCCAATTTTATCACTTATTACAACTGAACAAAGAAATACATAGATATCTCCTGATGAGATAAACATCCTCTTTGACCTGCAAGAACTTCCAAAATTCATCCATAATGGGATAAAAATATGTGAAAGAGTTCTTTTCATTCTTAAAAAAATTCTGTAAAGTATTTAATATTTTCTTTAAAAAAATTCAAGATAATTCATCTAGAATTCTCTGACATTCTTCTCCTGGCATTCATCACATTTTTGTAGAATTATTTTCTCCTCACTTTTGTTAATTGTGAGAAAAAGCAATTTTTTAATTTCCTTTTCAGGGTTCAAATAATATATTACCATTTGTAAAACATTGAGATTTAGCACTGTTTTTCTGCAGATTGTGTTTCATTCAAACCAAGAGTATCTGCTTAGTGTTATCCATCACAAAAGAATAATTCACTTGGATTTTTCCTCATACATAGATTTCAGAATCAAATCTAATTGGCTTTTCACTATATGATGATTGGTGTATGGTCCAGATGTTTTTGCAGTATGTTCTGCTGTCTGCAGAGGGACTAAGAAAACCTTCATATAGAATTCTTTCTCTGTATCATATCTTTTATGATATGCCCACTTAAATATACTTTTTTGAAATAATGTCTTTAGCATGCTATGGAAATCATGTATAATGTATGACTGTTAGAACAATTTCCTTTGATATACTTTTCTGCCTTCTGTCCTGTGTCTTATTCTGGTCTGTACTTTTATTTCCACATAAGTTGTATACCCTTTTGTCCACTGTTACACATTTGCTCATTTAGAAAACTGTATTCTAATAAAAGTTTGAAATAAGTAATCTTTTAAATTTGCCCACAAATTTGTCATTTTTTTGCACTATTTCTTCTTTTAGGAAGATATTATGAGTTTTTACCTGACCAATATTTCCTTTAACCAGATGAATCTTTTAAAGTTATTTTAATGCAGGCTTCCAAGGGAATTTTTTTCTCCGATTTTATACTTTTATTTTTGAAGGATATTTTTTCTGGGTATAGAATTCTAAATCAACTTTTTTTCTTTCAACTTTAATGAAATCATCCCATTTTCTTCTGACTTGTATTATATGAAATGGAAATTGAGTTGATTTTCTTTTCTTTGGTCTCTTATATGTAACATGTCATTTCCTCTGAAGATTTTCTCCTCATCACTGGTGTTTAATAATTGGACTATTAAGTACCTAGATGTGGTTTTATTCATTTGTGCCTTGTTTTGGTTTCATTGAGATTTTTGGATTATAAACTTATGTATTGTACCAAATTTAGGAAATTTTTTTACCTTATTCATTCAAAATTATTGTACACCCTATTTTCCTCTCCATCAAGGACTCCTGTTACATGTATGATATCTGTTCTAGAAAGCTTATTAATGTTCAATGGGCCATTAAGTTTCTGTTCACCTTTTTGTTTGTCATTTTTCCTCTCTGTACTTCAATTCTGGTAGATCTTAGTGTCCTGATTCATAGCACTAAAGATTTTCTTCTGTGGCATGTAATATGTAGTTACATTCATCTGATGAACTTTTTGCCTCAGACATTCTATTTTTCATCTCAAGAGGTTCCATTTGCTTATGTTTTTTTTTTTATATTGTCCCCTGTTTATTTAACTTCTTTTTTTTTCTTCTAATTTTATTTTATTTTTAAACTTTACATAATTGTATTAGTTTTGCCAAATATCAAAATGAATCCGCCACAGGTATACATGCTTATGTTTTAAATTGATTTCCTTTTTCTCCTAATCATGTTCATACTTTCTTTTAATTTCTTAAGTATATTTATTTTGTTGTTGTTGTTCTGTCACTAAGTCATGTCTGACTCTGTGGCCCGATGGACTACAGAGTCCTCCACTGTCTCCTGGAATTTGTTCAAATTCATGTCCTTTGAGTCAATGATGCTATCTAACTATCTCATCCTCTCCCACTCTGTTCTCTTTTTGCCTTCAATCTTTCCCAGCATCATGGTCTTTTCCAGTGACTCAACTCTTCACATTAGGTGGCCAAAGTATTGGAGCTTCAGCCTCAGCATCAGTCCTTCCAAAGAATATTCAGAGTTGATTTCCTTTAGGATTGACTGGTTTGATCTCCTTAATGTTGAATATATTTATACCTATTTAAATTTCTTTTATGCTCATCCAATCACCATAAGGGCATGGAAACTACAGTCCATGGCACTGTTTTTGAATTGTCCATCAACAAAGAATTTTATATATATATATATATACAGTCTAGAATATTTACTTTCTGATCCTTTGCAGAAAAACATTGTTGACACTTAATCTATATTTCTGAACTCATTTCTGCTAACTGATTTATCTTCTGCCTATAGATTTCATTATTCTACTTCTTTACTTGTATCTTTAATTTGATGCTGAATATTATAATATATATACTTTATTGGTTGTCTCTCTAAATTTGTGAGGGAAAGAAGGTGAAAAATCATATAAAATTCTAATATTATTATTTTTGTGGTTTGAAATGTAATTCACATTCCGTATAATTTATCCATTTAAAGTGTACAATACAATGGTTTTTAGTACATTCACAGAGCAGTGTATCTGTCATCACAATTAATCTCAGATTGCTTTCATTACTCTGAAAAGAAATCCCACATCCCTTAACCATCACACCCCAAGTCCCTCATCCTCTAC
>NW_011488621.1:1575112-1580678 GCF_000754665.1 Bison bison bison
TCTACAGTCCTAGACAGCCAGTAATTTACTTCCTGCCTCTATAGATGTCTATTGTGGACATTTCATTTGAAAGTAATCACATAATATGTCATCCTGTGTGAGTGGCTTTTTTCACTTACTATGTTTTTAAAGTTCAACCCTGTTGTAGCCTGTATCAATATTTCTTTCCTTTTTATGACTGAATACTACATTTGTGTGACTATATCACATTTCATTCATCTATTCATTTATTGATGAACATTTGGGCCATTTTTACTTATTTGTATTATGAATAATGATGATATAAACATAATTATATACACAAATGTATATAAAATATTTGTAAACACGTATCTTTACATTCTTGGGTCTATCCTAGGATATGCTGAGTTACATAGTAACCTTATATTTAATCATTTTAGGAGATGTTAGACTATTTTTCATAGTGGTTATACCAATTTACATTCCAGCTACCAGTGTATGAGGGTTCTAATTTCTCTACAACTATGCAACACTTTATTATTTCTCTTTTTTAAAACTATAGCCATTGTAGTGAGTATGAAGTGGTATCACATTGTGGTTTTACTTTGCATTTCCCTGATGGCTAATAATGCTGAGCATCTCTTCATGTGTTTAATGGTCATTTGTGTATCTTCTTTAGAGAGCTATCTATTCAGATCCATTATTCACCTGTTATTGGGTGATTTGCCATTTTTAAGTGAGTCGTAATAGTGATTTATATATTCTAGATACACATCTCTTATTAGATAAATGGTTTGCAAGAAGTTTCTCCCATGCTCCTTGCTGGTTTTTCACTTTCTCCATGGTGTCCTCTGAAGAAAAGTTTTGAAATTCAGTGATGTCCAACTCATCTATTATTTCTTTTTGGATGTGTGTGGCTATGATGTCATATCTAAGAACCCATTAGCTAATCACAGGTCGTGAACATTTACATCTATGTTTTTTCCTAAAACGTTTTTATAATTTTAGTCCTCATGTATAAGTATCAAATCCATTTTGAATTAATTTTGTATATGACATGAAATAAGGGGGCCAAAGCCTTCCCAGGTTGTGCTAGTGGTAAAGAACCTGCCTGCTAATGCAGGTTAGATGTCAGAGACACAGGTTTGATCCCTGGGTCAGGAAGATCCCCTGGAGAAGGGCAGGGCAACCCCTTACAGTAATCTTGCCTGGAGAATCCCCATAGACAGAGGAGCCTGGTGGGCTACAGTTCATAGAGTCACACAGAGTCGGACATGACTGAAGCGACTTAGCATACAGGGGGTCTAACTTCATTATTTTGCACGTAGATAGTCAGCTTCTCCCGCATCATTTGTTGAAAAAAAAAATCTTCCCTCATTGAATTGCTTTGGCACCCTAAAATTGTTACTTTTAATTCTTGATATTAGAAATGATCTCAGTAACCCCCATTAGTTCTTCAAATAACACTGGGAACTGCTATAGAGAACGAACTTACATTTTTAAATTCAGGGTAAGAAATTCCCAGAAGCCATTTAAAAAAGCAAGCTTTCAACGCGCCCTAAATCTTTCTCCTCATGAGATAAATTGATTATGTAGAGTGGCATGGTTATAATATACAATTGAATAAAATGTGGTTTCTAGCCTAATGAATGGCCCCTTGATTTCTTTAATATTTAAGCATATCTTCATCATGCATTGCCTATCTCTAGCTAGGATAAGACTGAATAAGACCTTGTAGGACTCAAATATTCTTTCATAAAATTTGTTTCTCTTACTCAAATAAAAATAAACTTCAATTTATATTGTTGTTGTTCAGTAGCTCAGTCATGTTCGACTCTTTGCCACCCCATGGACCACAGCATGCCAGGCTCCCCTGTATTTCACTGTCTCCCAGAGTTTGTTGAAACTCATGTCCATTGAATCAGTGATGTCATCCAACCATTTCATCCTCTGGCGTCCCCTTCACCTCCTGCCTTCAATTTTCCAATGAATCAGCTCTTACCACCAAAGAGCTCCAAAGTATTGGAGCTTTAGCCTCAGCATCACTCCTTGCAATGAATATTCAGGGTTGATTTCCTTTAGGATGGACTGGTTGGATCTCCTTGCAGTCCAAGGGACTCCTAAGAGTCTTCTCCAGCACCACAGCTTGAAAGCATCAATTCTTCAGCACTGAGCCTTCTTTGTGGTTCAACTCACATACCTGGACATGACTATTTGAAAAAACATAGGTTTAACTATATGGGCCTTTGTAGGCAATGTGTTGTCTCTGCTTTTTAATATGATGTCTAGGTTTGTCATAGCTTTTCTTCCAAGGAGCAAGCGTCTTTTAATTTCATGACTGCAGTCACCATCTGCAGTGATTTTGGAGCCCCCAAAACAAAGGATGCCACTGTTTCCATTGTTTCCCCATCTATTTGCCATGAAGTGATGGGGCCAGATGCCATGATCTTAGTTTTCTGAATGTTGTTTTAAACCAGTTTTTCCACTCTCCTCTTTACCTTCATCAAGAGGCTTTTTAGTTCCTCTTTACTTTCTGCCACTATGGTGGTGTCATCTGCATACCTGAGGTTATTGATATTTCTCCCAGAAATCTTGATTCCAGGTTGAGTTTTATCCAGCTTGGTATTTTGTATGATGTACTCCACATATCAGTTGAATAAGCAGGGTGAGAATATTCAGCCTTGATGTACTCCTCTCCCTATTTTGACCCAGTCTATTGTTCCATGTCCATTTTGGTTGCTTCTTGACCTGCATTCAGGTTTCTCAAGAGGCAGGTAAAGTGGTCTGGTACTCACATCTCATGAAGAATTTTCCACATTTTTTGTGATCCACACAATCAAAGGCTTTAGCATAGTCAATGAAGCAAAAGTACATGTTTTGTCTGGAATATCCTTGCTTTTTCTATGACCCAATGAATGTTGTCAATTTGATGTTGCCAATTTGAAGATATATTATTAATATTAAATCCTCAAAGTTATGAGTTTAAGTTCTCAATATAGACAGATCTCTGCAAGTAAATTTTGTCTCTAATCTTACTGTGTGGCTTCAGTATATTTCTAAAATTCTTCAAGCCTCAGTTTTTTCATCTATAAAATAAAGATAATAATAAGAATTCATATTATTGACTGGAGAAGGCAATGGCACCCCTCTCCAGTACCCTTACCTGGAAAATCCCATGGACAGAGGAGCCTGGTGGGCTGCAGTCCATGGGGTCGCGAAGAGTCAGACACGAATGAGTGACTTCATTTTCACTTTTCAGTTTCATGCATTGGAGAAGGAAATGGCAACCCACTCCAGTGTTCTTGCCTGGAGAGTCCCAGGGACAGGGGAACCTGGTAAGCTGCTGTCTATGGGGTCGCACAGAGTTGAACATGACTGAAGCAACTTAGCAACAGCATATTATTGACATAAGCACTTGGCATAGCTTTGGGTTTATATTAATAGTAAGGGTTAAATACATATTAGCTATAAGTAATTAAGAAATAAATGTTCACTAATTATCTATGCCAAGTACTGTGTTAAGGACTGGGGGGAAAAAAAAACCAAGATAAATAAGGATCAGTTCTTGACTCTAAAGCAGGAAATGACATATGCTATTGCTACCAGGCTCTTACATATTTGCTTAAACATTCCATTTTGGGGTATGTTTTCTTGCTTAGTCATCCTATTTGCTCTTTGGACATTCAATGGCTACTTTGTTTTTATCTAGCCTCCTAAAAGACAATAAGCATGGGCGATCAAATATCATTTACATTTTGGCTTAAACTCATTTACACCAATGTGTGTATTAAGGTTCAGAGAACCATTCATTCCTCTTTTATTCATCAGTCTATTCATCAAATTTATTGATAACTTACTATCAAGCACTGAGAAAAATATTGAGAATGATTCCTAAACCAAAAGAAAGACTATATTATGAACATGAATAACAAGAATTTAAGATAATGTGGTAATTACTTAAAGATAATTATAAGCAAATACTGTAAATGTTCAAAGAAAGATGAGACAAATCTGTTTGATGGTACCATGTCAACAATGGATTACAACCTTCAAGAATAAAAAATAAATCAACAAGAAAAAATGAAGAATTTCTAAGTAGAAGGAACAACTGTGTAAAGAGTAAGATTTTGTTAGGAGGAGAGAAAAAAAAAGGAAGACAGGGATTTATCCCTGATCCAGAAAAATACAATAACCTAAGGATGGCACTAAAGATAATCACTTTCAATATTTTTAAGGTATCTGAGTCCTGCTCCAAAATGCCTCATTCTTTCTCCTCCCCTCTCTTTTTAACTTCCTTTGTGCCTCACCCTTTCTTTCTCTCAAGGCTTTGTTTAAGTAAAACAGATAATAGGAAGTCAGACCTTATGCTAAATGTTGCCACTTCTTATCATTTCATCAGAACTGGTGAAACTGGTTTCATTGTTATAAGTAAAATAACCATGATTTCATTACCTTAAATATGTAGTTCCCATTTTTAGGACCAGTATCTGCTGTCCTGTCTCAAGTGCTTCCACGTCTATTACATATCCCCTATGGGAAACATAAAGAAATTGTTCAAGGAACTTGCAGTTAGTGGAAGGATCAGACAGACAAAAAGAAATATCAGGGTTATCAGATTTGTTTTCAATATCAGATCTGTCTTCAATATCAGATCTGTCTTCAATATGGAAGAAAATTCAAAATTTCAAACTGATCCATATTTGATGGTCATAAAAATAACTCCTGAAGGGACAGATAAAAATGAAAAGTCCAGGAACATGCCCTATCTTTATCACTACAACATTGTGTTGCTAATTCAAACATAATGTATTTGCACATTAGAAATTAGGTTAGGCCAAGTGGCTTGGTGGTAAAGAATCCACCTGCAGTGCAGGAGATATGTGTTCAATCCTTGGGTCATGAAGATCCTCTGGAGAAGGAAATGGCACCCACTCCAGTTTTCTTGTCTGGAAAATTCTGTGGACTGGGGAGCCTGGTGGGCTACAGTCCATGGGGTCGTTGAAGAGTCAGACACAATTTGATGACTAAATAAAAACAACAATCATATAATAGGATCCGAGAAGACAGATTACCCCAAACAAAAAAAGCCTGCCTTATCCAGGACAATTTATTCTTTCCTTTTATTCTTTTTCTGGTTCCTGCTTTGTAAACATCCCACTCAAAAACCCATCATAATACAGTGGATATATTAAAGACAAGTGCTTTCAAAATTAAAGACAAAATATTCAAAATGAAAATTAAACTCAAAGAGAGAAAGACACAAAGATAACAATAGGAGACAAAGGCTATTTCTTTTTAACACATGAATATCAATTCCTAGAACCAAGGCCAGTGTATTCTTAGCCATGATTCCATTAGCACTGCTCCTCAAGAAATGAATGACACAAACGCAAGCTTCCCCTAAGGTTTAGATTGTGTATCCAACCTCAGATATGCAGATGACACCACCCTTATGGCAGAAAGTGAAGAGGAACTCAAAAGCCTCTTGATGAAGGTGAAAGTGGAGAGTGAAAAAGTTGGCTTAAAGCTCAACATTCAGAAAACTAAGATCATGGCATCTGGTCCCATCACTTCATGGGAAATAGATGGGGAAACAGTGGAAACA
>NW_011488621.1:1580778-1583737 GCF_000754665.1 Bison bison bison
TTTGAACTGTGGTGTTGGAGAAGACTCTTGAGAGTCCCTTGGACTGCAAGGAGATCCAACCAGTCCATTCCAAAGGAGATCAGCCCTGGGATTTCTTTGGAAGGAATGATGCTGAAGCTGAAACTCCAGTACTTTGGCCACCTCATGCGAAGAGTTGACTCATTGGAAAAGACTCTGATGCTGGGAGGGATTGGGGGCAGGAGGAGAAGGGGACGACAGAGGATGAGATGGCTGGATGGCATCACTGACTCGATGGACGTGAGTCTGGGTGAACTCTGGGAGTTGGTGATGGACAGGGAGGCCTGGCATGCTGCGATTCATGGAGTCTCAAAGAGTCGGACACGACTGAGTGATTGATCCGATCTGATCCAACATCCAGTACAAGGGGATAGGAACAGTTTTTGTAATAAGGAATCCTAACTCTTTGGCTAACACATGAAAAGATGATCAATATTGCTTATTATTACAGAAATGCAAATCAAAACTACAATGGGGTGTCACCTCACACCAGTCATAATGGCCATCATCAAAAAGTCTACAAATAATAAATGCTGCAGAGGGTGTGGACAAAAGGGAGCCCTCTTGCGTTGTTGGACAGGGAAGCCTGGCATGCTGCAGTCCATGGGGTCACAAAGAGTCAGACATGACTGAGCGACTGAACTGAACTTGTGCTGTTGGTGAGAATGCAAATTGATACAGTCACTATTGAAGACAGTATGGAAAGTCCTTTAAAAAAACAGCAATAAAACCACCATATAACCCAGCAATACCACTACTAGGCTTATACCCTGAGGAAAGGAAAATTGAAAAGGACATATATACCCCAATGTTCATTCAGATCAGATCAGTAGCTCAGTCGTGTCTGACTCTTTGTGACCCCATGAATCGCAGCACGCCAGGCATCCCTGTCCATCATCAACTCCCGGAGTTCACTGAGACTCACGTCCATTGAGTCAGTGATGCCATCCAGCCATCTCATCCTCTGTCATCCCCTTCTCCTCCTGCCCCCAATCTCTCCCAACATCAGGGTCTTTTCCAATGAGTCAACTCTTCGCATGAAGTGGCCAAAGTATTGGAGTTTCAGCTTCAGCATCAGTCCTTCCAAAGAACACCCAGGACTGATCTCCTTTAGAATGGACTGGTTAGATCTCCTTGCAGTCCAAGGGACTCCCAAGAGTCTTCTCCAACACCACAGTTCAAAAGCATCAATTCTGTGGCGTTAAGCTTTCTTCACAGTCCAACTCTCACAGCCATACATGACCACAGGAAAAACCATAGCCTTGACTAGACGGACCTTTGTTGGCAAAGTAATGTCTCTGCTTTTGAATATGCTATCTAGGTTGGTCATAACTTTCCTTCCAAGGATAAGCGGCTTTTAATTTCATGGCTGCTTTCACCATCTGTAGTGATTTTGGAGCCCAGAAAAATAAAGTCTGACACTGTTTCCACTGTTTCCCCATCTATTTCCCATGGAGTGATGGGACCAGATGCCATTATCTTCATTTTCTGAATGTTGAGCTTTAAGCCAATGTTCATTGCAGCACTACTTATAATAGCTAGAACATGGAAGCAACCTAGAGGTCCATCCACAGAGGAATGGATAAAGAACCTGTGATTCATATATATGATGGACTATTATGCTCAGCTGTTCAGTCATGTCACACTCGTCCCAACCCCAAGAACTGTGGCCCACAAGCCTCCTCTGTCCCTGTATTTTCCAGGCAAGAATATTGGAGTAGGTTACCATTTTGTACTCCAGGAACAATGGAATATTACTCAGCCATTAAAAGGAACATATTTGAGCCAGTTATACTGGGTTGGATAAACCTAGAGTCTATTAGACAGAGTGAAGTAAGTCAGAAAGAGAAAAGCAAATAGCATATACTAAGAAGAGGTGGTAAGAATACAGAGACGAATTGTACAAAAAAGAGCTTCATGACCCAGATAATCACGAAAGTGTGATCATTCACCTAGAGCCAGACATCCTGAAATGTAAAGTCAAGTGGGCCTTAGAAAGCATCACTACGAAAAAAGCTAGTGGAGGTGATGGAATTCCAGTTGAGCTATTTCAAATCCTGAAAGATGATGCTGTGAAAGTGCTGCACTCAATATGCCAGAAAATTTGGAAAACTCAGCAGCGGTCACAGGACTGGAAAAGGTCAGCTTTCATTCCAATCCCAAAGAAAGGCAATGCCAAAGAATGCTCAAACTATCACACAATTGCACTCATCTCAAATGCTAGCAAAGTAATGCTCAAAGTTCTCTAAGCCAGGCTTCAGCAATACATGAACCATGAACTTTCTGATGTTCAAGCTCGTTTTAGAAAAGGCAGAGGAACCAGAAATCAAATTGCCAACATCCGCTGGGTCATCAAAAAACCAAGAAGAGTTCCAGAAAAACATCTATTTCTGCTTTATTGACTATGCCAAAGCCTTTGACTGTGTGGATCACAATAAATTGTGGAAAATTCTGAAAGAGATAGGAATACCAGACCACCTTACCTGCCTCCTAAGAAATATATATGCAGGTCAGGAAGCAACAGTTAGAACTGGACATGGAACAACAGACTGGTTCCAAATAGTAAAAGGAGTACACCAAGGCTGTATATTGTCACCCTGCTTATTTAACTTATAAGCAGAGTACATCATGAGAATCACTGGGCTGGATGAAGCACAAGCTGGAATCAAGATTGCCAGGAGAAATATCAATAACCTCAGATATGCAGATGACACCACCCTTATGGCAGAAAGTGAAGAGGAACTAAAAAGCCTCTTGATGAAAGTGAAAGAGGAGAGTGAAAAAGTTGCCTTAAAGCTGAACATTCAGAAAACAAAGATCATGGTATCTGCTCCCATCACTTCATGGGAAATAGATGGGGAAACAGTGGAAACAGTGTCAGACTTTATTTTTCTGGGCTCCAAAATCACTGCAGATGGTGACTGCAGCCATGAAATTAAAA
>NW_011488621.1:1583837-1595020 GCF_000754665.1 Bison bison bison
TAAAAGACGCTTACTCCTTGGAAGGAAAGTTATGACCAACCTAGATAGCATATTCAAAAGCAGAGATATTACTTTGCCAACAAAAGTCCATCTAGTCAAGGCTATGGTTTTTCCAGTGGTCATGTATGGCTATGAGAGTTGGACTGTGAAGAAAGATGAGCGCCACAGAGTTGATGCTTTTGAACTGTGGTGTTGGAGAAGACTCTTGAGAGTCCCTTGGACTGCAAGGAGATCCAACCAGTCCATCCTAAAGGATATCAGTCCTGGGTGTTCATTGGAAGGACTGATGCTGAAGCTGAAACTCCAATACTTTGACCACCTCATGTGAAGAGTTGACTCATTGGAAAAGACCCTGATGCTGGGAAAGATTGAGGGCAGGAGGAAAAGGGGACAACAGAGGATGAGATGGCTGGATGTCATCACCAACTCAATGCACATGGGTTTGGGTAAACTCCAGGAGTTGGTGATAGACAGGGAGGCCTGGTGTACTGTGGTTCATGGGGTCGCAAAGAGTCGGACACGACTGAGCAACTGAACTGAACTGAACTGAACACATACATATGGAATCTAGAAATATGTTACTGATGAAATTATTTGCCAGGCAGCAATGGAGACACAATCAGAGAACAGACTTATGGACATGGAGGGTAGGGAGGAAGGAGAGTGTGGGATGTATGGAGACGGTAACATGGAAACTTACATTACCATATGTAAAATAGATAGCCAATGGGAATTTGCTCTATGACTCAGGGAACACAAACTGAGGCTGTGTAACAACCTAGAGAGGTGGGATGAGAAGGGAGGTGGGAGGGAAGTTGAAGAGGGATGGGACATATATATATACTTATGGCTAAATTCATATCGATGTTTGGCAGAAACCAACACATTTCTGTAAAGCAATTATCCTTCAATTAAAAAGTTAATTAAAAAAATGAATTCTAACTCTTGATGAAGTTGTGGAATTCAATGTAAGTGAGTGATAATATGTGTATGTGCTTGAGCTATTGATGATAATGGTAATAGTAAGGATAAACAATGCTAACATATGAAAAGCTATAGCCACTGGTGGGTATTGAATGCAAGCTGCTGTAAAACTAGCCAAATGAAAGGAAAAATTTTAGATTTTATATGAACTATTTATAAGTAAAATTAAAGTCACTTATGTGAATTACTTATATTTCTATGTACTACACAATGTAATAGTGATATAAATATTATTAAATATGTAGAATTACCTTTTCAATAAATACTATTTGATTAAAGAATTAATCTATGTGTATGTGGCTGTGATGGTTTGTATCATTATAAAAATCATCTGCTTATAAGTTTAAAAAGATAGAAGAAATGTTACTGCTCATGCTAAATATATTATAAATATAAAATATTCAAAACAGTAACAATCCACAGTTCAGACTATATTCCACTC
This sequence comes from Bison bison bison, assembly GCF_000754665.1. Lineage (NCBI taxonomy): Eukaryota > Metazoa > Chordata > Mammalia > Artiodactyla > Bovidae > Bison > Bison bison. The sequence goes on from NW_011488621.1 coordinate 1,585,264, forward strand.
TTCAATTATTTTGTTAAATAAATCAAGTTATTGCTTTATTCTTAATTTCTCTCAGTTGAATGGACTATAATTTCTACTTGGCGTGTCATGTCTTTGAATCATTATAACCACTTGAAAGCAATCAAATACTTAATGTCCTGTAGAGTAAATTTGTGAATTAGTTTCTATTGACTACCAATAAGTAAACAATCACTCTAGCATATTTTTCAGGTTTATAGACTTAATCAGATAACCTGCATTTTTGTGCATTAACCTTATGACAAACACTAGTGTTTATTGTGGTATCTTCCGCAAAACTTTTCTCACAGTTGCTCATTCTTTGAGCATAAGTTGATTAAGGCCAAGTTGCTTCCTAAAATCAGAAGTGATTCTACTTTGTCCAAAAATAGTTTAAAAATCTCATAATATAAATGGTTTAAAGATACTTTTTTTTCTACTGTAAGTGGCACACAGATGGTGCTAAGCTGTTATCTGAATCAATTCCAAAGATGTGCAAAGTCCTTAATAGAACAGAAGACGGTTGAGGTTCTATGAATATCTTTAGAACTTCTACGTTTTTGCCTAGATTTTAGGTTGAAATTTTATTACTTATAATATTGTTTGTAGGAAAACCATTTTTAGAGGAAATTATTTTGGAAGACATTTAACAATATCTAATAAAATAATTTACTTTGTACATTATTGCATGGATAATAAGACTTTGAAAACTCAAATACTTTTACTTCACTCCCACCCTCTGAACAACTTGTATGCTCACAGATGGAGTTTTTTTAAAAACAATTTTATTTGGATTTCACTTTTCCTTGAAAGATGTATCATTTCTGTTTCCAGACTCTATCTCCCTACATTATTTTCTTGCGTTTAATCATTTTTTGTTCTCTTTCATATCCCTTCTCCTATTTCATATTTTAATTTTCTTCTTTTCCTTTTAGTTGGTAGGTGGAAAATTCAGGGGAGAAGAAGGTAAATGAATAGGAGTAAAGAAAAAGGAGAAAAAAAGAGCAAGATTGTACATCACAATATTCCTATAGAAGGCTTGGCATACACTCATTGACTCTAACACACAAGCCCATGTCCCACATCTATGAAATGGCCATGGCATGCCAATATTTCCTATTGTTTAGTCAAATATGACTTGATAACAGCCCTGAAAATCCTTGGGCTCAAGGGAACATGGAAATACCTATTATTTACATAGAGTAGTAAGCTGTGTCCCCATTCTCAAATGAACAAGGAAATCCTGAGTGTCCAGAATCAAGAAAGGGATCCGTACATCCATCATTAAAAAAAATTTATGGACAAGAGCCCTGCATAATTGAGAGACAGTACTTCTACTTGAATCAGCTAAGATATCTGTGAAAGAATGTTTATCTCCTAAGTATGTTTCTGTTCAATATTTAGTTCAGTTCAGTCTCTCAGCAGTGTCTGATTCTTTGCAACCCCATGCACTGCATCACACCAGGCCTCCCTGTCCATCACCAACTCCCAGAACTTTCTCAAACTCATATCCATAGAGTCGGTGATGCCATCCAACTTATCCTCTGTCATCCCATTCTCCTCCTGCCTTCAATCTTTCCCAGCATCAGGGTCTTTCCAATGAGTCAGTTCTTTGCATCAGGTGGCCAAAGTATTGGAGTTTCAGCTTCAGCATCAGTCCTTCCAATGATTTCCTTTAAGATGGACTGGTTGGATCTCCTTGCAATCCGAGGGAATCTTAAGAGTCTTCTCTAACACCACAGTTCAAAGGATCAATTCTTCGGCACTCAGCTTTCTTTATCATCCAACTCTCACATCCATACATGACTACTGAAAAACCACAGCTTTGACTAGATGGACCTTTGTTGGCAAAGTAATGTCTCTGCTTTTTAATGTTCTGTCTAGGTTGGTCATAACTTTTCTTCCAAGGAGCAAGTGTCTTTTAATTTCATGGCTGCAACCACAATCTGCAGTGATTTTGGAGCCAAAAAAAATAAAGTCTGTCACTGTTTCCACTGTTTCCCCGTCTATTTCCCATGAAGTGATGGTACCAGATGCCATGATCTTAGTTTTCTGAATGTTGAGTTTTAGGCCAATTTTTTCACTCTCCTCTTTCACTTTCATCAAGAGGCTCTTTAGTTCTTCACTTTCTGCCATAAGGGTGGTGTCATCTGCATATCTGAGGTTATTGATATTTCTCCCAGCAATCTTGATTCTAGCTTGTGCTTCATCCAGTCCAGCATTTTGCATGATGTATTCTGCATATAAGTTAAATATGCAGGGTGACAATATATAGCCTTGATGTACTCCTTTCCTGATTTGGAACCAGTCTGTTGTTCCATGTCCAGTTCTAACTGTTGCTTCTTGACCTGCATATATATTTCTTAGGAGGCAGGTAAGGTGGTCTGATATTCCCATCTCTTTAAGAATTTTCCACAGTTTGTTGTGATCCACACAATCAAAAGTTTTTGTGTAATCAATAAGGCAGAATTAGGTGTTTTTCTGGAATTCTCTTTCTTTTTTCAATTTTCCAGCAGATGTTGGCAATCTGATCTCTGGTTTCTCTGTGTTTTCTAAATCCAGCTTAACCATCTGGGAGTTCGTGATTCACATACTGTTGAAGACTGGTTTGGAGAATTTTGAGCATTACTTTGCTAGTGTGTGAGATGAGTGCAATTGTGCAGTAGCTTGAGCATTCTTTGGCATTGCCTTTCTTTGGGATTGGGATGAAAACTGCACCCAGAATCCCTTTTCCAGTCCTGTGGCCACTGCTGAGTTTTCCAAATTTTCTGGCATATTGAGTGCAGCACTTTCACAGCATCATCTTTTAGGATTTGAAATAGCTCAACTGGAATTCCATCATCTCCACTAGCTTTGTTCATAGTGATGCTTCGTAAGGCCCACTTGACTTTACATTCCAGGATATCTGGCTCTAGTCCAGTGATCACACCATCGTGGTTATCTGGGTCATTAAGATCTCTTTTGTATAGTTCTGTGTGTTCTTGCCACCTCTTCTTAATATCTTTTGCTTCTGTTAGGTCCATACCATTTCTACTCAATATTATTACATGCCAGTTATTCTACTGGGTTCTACCTTACAGAGATAGATGAAAATGTAGGTCCCAGATTCCAAGAACCTCATCATACAGCAAAGGAGGCAAATATATAGAAAGTAAGAATCTATAGGGTCTAATAAACAAAAACTTATTTACTTTGCCTGTCGACTGGAATGGAGATGAGCAAAAAGTTGGTAGGGACTCAGAATATCTTGAAAGAGCTTTAAGTCTGAATAATCACAATTAATTAGTTTGACTTCCAGAGAGCTTTTTTATGCACATGAGGGAAAGTCAGTCATGTCTGACTCTTTGCAACCCCATGGACTATAGCCTGCCATGATCCTCTCTGTCCATGGAACTCTCCAGACAAAAATACTGGAGTGGGTAGCCATTCACTTCTCCAGGGGATCTTCCCAACCCAGGGATCAAATCCAGGTCTGCTGGCATTGCAGGCAGATACTCTACCATCCAAGCCACCAAAGCCCTTTTTATGTGTAGGAAAGATCAACTCAGGATTAAACAGTAACTTTTTCTTCTGCAAGACAGATATGAACAACCTTAAAGATGTATCTGAAGATGATCAGATGGAGTCTTTTAGAGAAAAATGAAATACAATTAATAAGCTGCATGTCCTGCTCTATAATTGGCTCTATGATGGGGTCAGCATCCATGAGAGCTAAACAGAAAGTATAAACCAATGAATGAAACAGGGTATGGATTAAGCATATATGAGTGGGGTTTCTTTCAATAAAGAAAACTCAAAGCCATCTCAGGTTATCTTTCATTTGTTTCACTTTTGAAAAACACATGTTCTGACATACGTCCTCAGTTTGGGAAAAAATAAGAATTACTGGGGACTATGGCAAATTGGAAAGCATGACCAGAGAGCGTAGCTGTTTCTTAGCTTCTGCAAATTTTTGACATTCCAGAATGTGGGGCAAATATTAATAGATAATTGAATTGAGAATTGAAAATTTTTAATTTTAATGTGAATTATTCTGATTTTTATGAGGTATACTTTACATAAAATTAAATTCACTCTTTTTAGTTGAGAAATTCAATGAGTAAAGTTACTGTATATGACTATGTACCCACCACCACCATGGTCAAGATACAGAGCATTTTCATCAGCCCCCAGATTTCCCTAACACAGCTTTTCGGCCAGCCCTCTCCTGCTACACCCATCCCTTGACAATCACCTATGATTTTTCTTTTCTCTTAGTTTTCCCTTTAATTTTTTAAATAAAATAAATCATACAATATAAAGATTGTTGTGACTTCTTTCACTTAGCATAGTAATTTCAATATTAACCCATGTTGTCTCATATTCATGTATTTTTCTATTTGAGAGGTATTCCATTTCATGGTCACATTACAACTTGATTACCATTAACCAGTTTCCAGGTAAATGAATTGCTTCAAAAATTTGACTATTATGCATAAAACTACTAAAAAAACTTTTCTACATTAATTTATCTTTGGGAAATATCTAGAAATGGATCTGCTGGACTTTATGTGTGTGTTTAATTTAATAAGAAACTACCCCACTATTTTCTAAGATGTTGTATCATTTTATATCTTACACTCGCAGCAGTAATACTTCAGAGTTCCAGTTGGCCCACAACTTCTTCAACTCTTGGTATATATGATCTTTTTGTTATAAATTTTAATTATTCTAATGCATTTGTATGAATATCTCTTTACCCCTTTAAATTGTATTTTAAAGAGATGGAAATAGCAGACCACTTTACCTGCCTCCTGTGAAACATGTATGCAAACCAAGAAGCAAGTGTTAGAAGCAAACATGGAACAACAGACTGGTTCCAAATTGGGAAAGGAGTACATCAAAGTTGTATATGTCACCCTGATTATTTAACTTGTATGCAGAGCACATCATGCAAAATGCTGGGCTGGATGAAGAACAAGCTGGAATGAAGATTGCTGGGAGAAATATCAATCACCTCAGATATTCAGATGACACCACCCTTATAGTAGAAAGTGAAGAGGAACTAAAGAGTCTCTTGATGAAGGTAAAAGAGAAGAGTGAAAAAGTGTGTTAAAACTGAACATTCAAAAAGTGAAATCATGGTGTCCAGCCCCATAACCTCATGGCAAAGAGATGGGAAAACAATGGAAATAGTGACAGACTTCATTGTTTTGGCCTCCAAAATCACTGCAGATGTTGACTGCAGCCATGAAATTAGAAGATCCTTGCTCCTTCAAAGAAAAGCTATGACAAATCTAGCTGCTGCTGCTGCTGAGTCGTTTCAGTCATGTCTGACTCTGTGCGAACCCAGAGACGGCCTCCTACCAGGCTTCCCCATCCCTGGGATTCTCCAGGCAAGAACACTGGAGTGGGTTGCCATTTTCTTCTCCAATGCATGAAAGTAAAAAGTGAAATGTGAAAGTGAAGTCACTCAGTCGTGTCTGACTCTTAGTGACCCCATGGACTGCAGCCCACCAGGCTCCTCCGTCCATGGGATTTTCCAGGCATGAGTACTGGAGTGGGGTGCCATTGCCCTCTCCGATGACAGTGTATTAAAAAGCAGAGACATTACTTTGCTGACAAAACTCCATATAATCAGAGCTGTAGTTTTTCCAGTAGTCATGTATGGATGTGAGAGTTGGACCATAAAGAAGGCTGAGCACCGAAAAACTGATGCTTTCAAACTTGAAAGTCCCTTGGACAGCAAGGAGATCAAACCAGGCAATCCTAAAGGGAATCAACCCTGAATATTCATGGGAAAGACTGATGCTAGAGCTGAAGCTCCAGTTCTTTGACCACTTGATGTGAAGTGCCAACGCACTGGAAAAGACCCTGATGCTGGGAAAGATTGAAAGCAGGAGGAGAAAGGGATGACATAGGATAAGATGGTTGGATGGCATTACTGACTCAATGAACATGAGTTTGAGCAAGCTCCGGGAGTTGGTGATGGACAGGGAGGCCTGGCATGCTGCAGTCCATGGGGTTGCAAAGAGTCAGACATGAATGAGCAGCTGAACAACAACAAAATGACTAATGATGTTGAACATTTTTTTAATGCACTATACCAACTCATGTATCTTCTTTGATAAAATTTTGGTTCAAAGTTTGTATCCATATTATGGGTTGATTGTGTTATTAAGTTGTAAAATTTCCTTATAAACTCTGTACATAAGTTCTTTATCAGAATGTGTTTTGAAAATACTTTTCCTAGTTTGTGGGCTTTTATTTTCTTAAGAGTGTTTTTTGAAGAGTAGAATTCTTTAATTATCATTAAATTGAAGTTGTCCATTTTTTTTCCTCTTGTATTTCATGCTTTTTATAGTCTATCTAGGAAATCATTAACTAACCCAGGATCACAAAGTTTCTCTTATGTTTTCTTCTAGAAGTTGTTTATAGATTTGGTTCTTACATTCAAGTCCATGGTTCCTAATACTGAATTGTTTATATTGTCAAAGTTCATTGCTTCTCTCTCTCTCTCTCTCTCTCTCTCTATATATATATATATATAATTGCATCCACACTGTTGAATAGATTATCCTTTTCCTATTGAATTATCTTAGGGTCTAAAGTTAACTAACAAGTTATGTATAACTGTATTTCTGGACTCTTATCTGTTTCATTGATCTCTATGATTGTTCTTATGCCAGTACTGTGTTGTCCTTAGCAATGTAGCTTTGTAAGTATTTAACTCAGGCAGTGTAAGTGACCAGACTTTTTCTTCTTTATCCACATTATATGGAGTATTCTAAATATTTGGTGTGTTCATATGAATTTTTGAATAAACTTGTAAATTCTCATTAAAATTTTTCTTTGAATTTGAGGAATAATGCATTGGATCTCTAGGTCAGTTTGGGAGGAAGCAATGAATTAACAATATTTAGTATTTCAAATAATGATCTACCTTTATTAACCAGAAATACTTAGCCATTTTTATTATACACATATTGCATATGATTTGTTAAATTAATGAAAATGTCATATATTTTGATGCTATCATACATGGTATAGTATTTTTTAAATTATCACTTCCAATTATTCATTTCAAGTATATAGAAATTCAACTAATTTTTTTACATTGACTATGTATCTTATGACTTTACTCACCACTTCTTGTTTTTAGCAGCTTTTGAAAGTAAATGTATACTATGTGGATAATCATGTGAGCTGTGAGTGAAGAAAATTTTATATATATATTTTTATTATCAGTATGTTTCTTCCTTTCTTTTTCTGCATTTACTGAGATTTCCATGACCACCACCAATGTTGACTAAAAGTAGTGAAGACAGTTTTTTCCAATTAACTAAAAGCTTCATTTCACTGCAGGTTTTTATTTGTTTTTGTCTATGTGTCCTCTGGATTACTGAGTGAGGAGTGTTGAAAATCCCAACTGTAATTGTAGATATTTCTGTTTCTCCTTCCTGTTCTATTATCTTTTTCTTCATGCACTTTGAACACTTTGAACAAGTCATGAGGTGCTTCAGATCCTGTTTCTAGGATTACTCAGATAGCTGCACCTTTCTGATTTACTTGAATTTTTTCACCCTGTGATTTTTTTGTCTCTGTTAATACCTATTTTTCTTCATTGTTGTAAAGGATACATTTTCATCCTTTTATTTTAAACCTATTTCAGTATATTTAAGGTAAATTTCTTAAAGTAGCATATACTTTGGCCTTCTTTAAATCTGATTTGGTCACCTCTACCCTTGAATTGTATTCCACACAGTCAAAGGTTTTGGCATAGTCATTAAAGCAGAAATAGATGTTTTTCTGGAACTCTCTTGCTTTTTCGATGATCTAGCAGATGTTGGCAATTTGATCTCTGGTTCCTCTGCCTTTTCTAAAACCAGCTTGAACATCAGGAAGTTCATGGCTAAGACGCTTACTCCTTGGAAGAAAAGTTATGACCACATTGCATATTCAAAAGCAGAGACATTACTTTGCCAACAAAGGTCCATCTAGTCAAAGCTATGGTTTTTCCAGTAGTCATGTACGGTTGTGAGAGTTGGACTATAAAGAAAGCTGAGCACAGAGGAATTGATGCTTTTGAACTGTGGTGTTGGAGAAGATGCTTGTGAGTCCCTTGGACTGCAAGGAGATTCAACCAATCCGTCCTAAAAGAAATGAGTCCTGAATATTCACTGGAAGGACTGATGCTGAAGCTGAAACTCCAATACTTTGGCCACCTGATGTGAAGAACTAACTCATTGGAAAAGCCCCTGATGCTGGGAAAGATTGAAGATGGGAGGAGAAGGAGATGACAGAGGATGAGATGGTTGGATGGCATCACCAACTCAATGGACATGAGTTTGAGTATACTCTGAGAGTTGGCGATGGACAGGGAAGCCTGGCGTGCTGCAGTCCATGGGGTCACAAAATGTCAGACATGACTGAGTGCCTGAACTGAACTGAACTGAACATATATATATATATATATATGGAATCTAGAAAGATGGTGCTGATGAACCAATTTGCAGGGCAGCAGTGGAGATGCAGACATAGAGGACAGTTTTATGGACAGTAGGTGGAAGAAGAGGGTGGGACAAATAGAGAGAGCAGTATGGAAACCTATACTCAACGTTATATAAATACATGGGCAGTGGGAATGTGCTCTATGACTCAGGGAACTCAAACCAGGGTTTTTCCCACCTAGAGGGGTAGGAAAGGGTGGGAGATGGGAGGGATATTCTAGCAGGAGAGAATATAAGTATATCTAGGGCTAATTCATGTTGATGTGTGGCAGTAACCAAAGCATACTGCAAAGCAATTATCCTTAAATTAATAAATTTTTAAAAAATTTTAAAAAGAGAGAATGGAATTTTTTATTTGTTGTTGTTTGTTCACCAAGTCGTGCCTAACTCCACAATCCAATGTACTGCAGCACGCCAGGCTTCTTAGTCCCTCACCATCTACTGGAGTTTGCCTGAGTTCATGTGCAATGAATCGGTGATGCCATCCAACGATCCTCTGTCATCCTTTTCTCCTTCTGCCTTAATCTTCCCAGCATCAGGGTCCTTTCCAATGAGTCAACTCTTTGCATCAGGTGGCCAAAGTATTAGAACTTCACCTTCAGCATCATTCCTTCCAAAGACTATTTATGGTTGATTTTATTTAAGATTGACTGGTTTGATATCTTTGCTTTCCAGGGAACTCTCAAGAGTCTTTTCCAGGACCACAGTTTGAAAGCATCAATTCTTCAGCACTCTGCCTTTTTTATTGTCCAGTTCTCACATCCTTACATGACTACTGGAAAGACCACAGCCCTGACTATATAGATCTTTGTTGGCAAAGTGAGGTCTTTGCTTTTTAATACACTGTCTAGGTTTGTACATTATGAGAAACGCTGGACTGGAAGAAACACAAGCTGGAATCAGGATTGCCGGGACAAATATCAATAACCTCAGATATGCAGATGATACCACCCTTATGGCAGAAAGTGAAGAGGAACTAAAAAGCCTCTTGATGAAAGTGAAAGTGGAGAGTGAAAAAGTTGGCTTAAAGCTTAGCGTTCAGAAAACGAAGATCATGGCATCTGGTCCCATCACTTCATGGGAAATAGATGGGGAAACAGTGTAAACAGTGTCAGACTTTATTTTTTTGGGCTCCAAAATCACTGCAGATGGTGACTGCAGCCATGAAGTTAAAAGCCACTTGCTCCTTGGAAGGAAAGTTATGTCCAACCTAGATAGCATATTCAAAAGCAGAGACATTACTTTGCCAACAAAGGTCCGTCTAGTCAAGG
>NW_011488621.1:1595120-1624723 GCF_000754665.1 Bison bison bison
TTTTGAACTGTGGTGTTGGAGAAGACTCTTGAAAGTCCCTTGGACTGCAAGGAGATCCAACCAGGCCATTCTGAAGGAGATCAGCCCTGGGATTTCTTTGGAAGGAATGATGCTAAAGCTGAAACTCTAGTACTTTGGCCACCTTATGCGAAGAGTTGACTCATTGGAAAAGACTCTGATGCTGGGAGGGATTGGGGGCAGGCGGAGAAGGGGACGACAGAGGATGAGATGGCTGGATGGCATCACTGACTCGATGGACGTGAGTATGAGTGAACTCCGGGAGTTGGTGATGGACAGGGAGGCTGGCGTGCTATGATTCATGGGGTCGCAAAGAGTCAGACACGACTGAGCGACTGAACTGAACTAGGTTTGTCATAGCTTTCCTGCCAAGAAGCAATTGTTTTCTAATTTCAAGTCTGCAGTCACCATCCACAGTGATTTTAGAGCCCAAGAAGAGGAAATCTGTCACTGCTTCCACCTTTTCCCCTCCTATTTGCTGTAAAGTGATGGGACCATATGCCATGATCTTAGTTTTTTGAATATTGTGTTTTAAGCTGGTTTCTTGACTCTCCTCCTTCACACTCATCAAGAGGCTCTTTAGTTCCTCTTCACTTTCTGCCATTAAAGTGGTATCTTCCGCATATCTGGTTTTGTTGATATTTCTCCCAGCAATCTTGATTCCAGCTTGTAACTCATTCAGCCCGGCATTTCACATTATGTGCTTTGTGTAAGTTAAATAAACTGGGTGATGGTAAACAGTCTTGTTGTACTCCTTTCTCAATTCTGAACCAGTCAGTTGTTCTATACAGTTGTTCTATACAACTGTTGCAACTTGTCTTGCATACAGGTTTCTCAGGAGACAGGTAAGATGGTCTGGTATTCCCATCTCTTTAAGAGTTTTTCACAGCTTGGCATGATCCACATTGTCAAAGGCTTTAGTGTTGTCAATGAAACAGGTAGATGTTTCTAGAGGTAGTTCTAAAGTAGAGGTAGTTCTAAAGTAGAGGTAGTTCTCAGTTCATTTTGCTTATAGCATCAGATTTTACTTTCACCACCAGACACATCCACAACTGAATGTTATTTCTGCTTTGGCCCAGCCACATTAGAGTTGTCTTCCACTCTTCCCCAGCAGCATACTGGACACCTTCTGACTTGGGTGGCTCATCTTTCAGTGTCATAACTTTTTGCCTTTTATGTTTACTCACAATTTTACCCTTACTTTCTCCATGATCCAGTGAATGTTGTCAATTTACTCTCTGGTCCCTCTGCCTTTTCTAAACCCAGCTTGAATATCTGGAAGTTCTCAGTTCATGTAATGCTGAAGCCTAGCTTGGAGGATTTTGAGCATAACCTTAATAGCATGTGGAGAAGGAAATGGCAACCCACTCCAGTATTCTTGCCTGGAGAATCCCATGGACAGAGGAGCCTGGTGGGCTGCTGTCCATAGGGTCACACAGAGTCAGACACAACTGAAGCAACAGCAGCAGCAGCAGCTTACTAACATGGGAGATGAATGCCATGGTCTGGTGGTTTGAACATTCTTTAGTACTGCCCTTATGGTGAATTTGGATGAGGAATGACTTTTTCCAGTCTTGTGGCCACAGCTGGGCTTTCCAAATTTGCTGACATATTGAGTGCAGCACTTTAATAGCATCATCTTTTAGGATTTTAAGTAGCTCTGCTGAAATTCCATCACCTCCACTAGCTTTATTGGCAGCAGTGCTTCCTAGGGCCCACTTGACTTCACACTCCAGAATGTCTGACTCTGAGTGAGAAATAACACCACTGTGATTATCTGAGTTATTAAGATCCTTTTTGTATAGTTCTGTATATTCTTCCTATCTCTTCTTGATCTCCTCTGCTTCTATTAGATCTTTATAGTTTCTGTCCTTTATTGTGTCTACCTTTGAATGAAATGTTCCTCTGATACTTCCAATTTTCTTGAAGCAACTCTATCTTACCCATTCTGTTGTTCCCCTTTATTTCTTTGTATTGTTCATTGAAGAAGGTCTTCTTATCCCTCCATGCTATTCTCTGGAACTCTGCATTTAGTTCAGTGCGCCTTTCCCTTTTTCCCTTGCTTTTCACGTCTCTTCTTTCCTCAGTTATTTGTAAGGCCTCCTCAGACAACCACTTTGCCTTCTTGCATTTCTTTTTCTTTGGGATGGTTGTGTTAGCTGCCTCCTGCACAATATTACAGAACTCAGTCCATAGTTCTTCAGGCACTCTGTCTACTAGATCTAATTCCCTGAATCTATTCATCACCTCCACTGTATGTTCATTGAGGATTTGATTTAAATCATACCTGACTGGAGCTGGTGGTTTTCCCCACTTTCTTTAGTTTAAACCTGTATTTTAGTATGAGGAGCTGGTAATCTGAGCCATAATCAGCTCCAGGTCTTGTTTTTTCTGACTCTGTACAGCTTCTCCATCTTCTGCTACAATTAATGTAATCAACCTGATTTCAGTATTCACCATTTGGTGAGGTCCTTGTATAAAGTCATCTCTTGTATTGTTGAAAAAGGGTGTTTGCTATAACCAGTGCATTCTCTTGGCAGGATTCTGTTAGCCTTCGCCCTGCTTCATTTTGTTTTTCAAGGCCAAACTTGCCTGTTATTCCAGGTATTTCTTGACTTCCTACTTTTGCATTCCAATACCCTATGATGAATAGGACATTTTTTTTTTTTTTTTTTGGTATTAGTTCCAGGAGGTCTTCGAGGTCTTCACAGAACTGATCGACTTCAGCTTCTTTGACATTGCTGGCTGGGGCCTACACTTGGATTACTGTGATGTTGAATGATTTGCCTTCAAAATGAGCCAAAATCATTCTGTCCTTTTTAAGATTATATCAGAGTATTGCATTTTGGACTCTTTTGTTGAGAGCAGTGAGAACTACTCCATTTCTTCTACGGGATTCTTGCCCACAGTAGTGGATATAATGGTTATCTGAATTAAATTCACCCATTCCAGCCCATTTTAGTTCACTGATTCCTAAGATGTTGATGTGCACTGGTGCCAACTCCTGCTTGATCAAGTTTAACTTACCTTGATTCATGGGCCTATCATTCCAGGTTCTTACGCAACACTGTTGCTTATAGCATAGGCTTTTACTTTCACCACCAGACACACCCAGAACTGAGTGCCATTTCTGCTTTGGCCCAGCCACGTTAGAGCTGTCCTCCACTCTTCCCAGCAGCATACTGGACACTTTCTGACCTGAGTAGCTCATCTTTCAATGTCATAATTTTTGCCTTTTATGTTTACTCACGTTTTTACCTTTTTTGTGCTAATTCATCTCTCTGTGTAGACAGATTTCTAACCAGCTTATAGTCTTTCTGACTGCAAAACTTACTTTAATCTTTCCTCTAGTACAGGTGTGTTGGTGATAAATTCTCTGAGTGTTTGTTTTCAGTCTGAAAATTATTTATTTTGCCTTTATTTTTTAAAGAGAATGTTGTTGGTTATAACAGCTGACAAATTGTTTTGTTTTCTTTACCCAGTCAACATGTCATTTCATTTTTTCGCTTATTTTATTATAAGAAGTCTACTGTCATTGTTGGCTTTTTTTTTTTTCTGCACATATTTCTTTTTTCCCTGACTGCTTCAGGACTTTTTTTTTTTAATTTTTGGTTTTTAACAATGTTGCTATAATGTGCCTCGGTGTATTTAGCCCATATTTAGTTTCTTAAGACTTTTGAAAATATTACGTACTGGTAAAGGGCATCAGAATACGCTATTTCAAATTATGCTGCTCTGTATATTAATTAATCTGGGGTTGTAAACACTGGAAAAACATAAAATTCAAGGAGAGGCTTTCTCTGAATTCCTATTATCTACCTAAAGACAAATCGACCAAAAGGAACTCCATTGCCAAAGGTATCCTCCCTGAGATTTTCACCAACCAGGGAAATTGACTCATCACATGAGAGGAGATTAGAAGTTGGCACAGTTCAGTCAGTGGCTCAGTCGTGTCTGACTCTTTGTGACCCAGTGGACTGCAGCATGCCAGGATTCCCTGTCCTTCACCAAATCCCAGAGCTTGCTCAAACTCATGTCCATCGAGTCGGTGATGCCATCCAACCATCTCATCCTCTGTCATCCCCTTCTCCTGCCTTCAATCTTTCTGAACATCGGGGTCTTTTCTAATGAGTCAGCTCTTTGCATCAGGTGGCCAAAGTACTGGAATTTCAGCTTTAGAGTCACCCAGATAAACTTTGTCACAAATACTTCTTGTTTATTCTTCTAAAGACCCATTCATCTTCCCTAAAAATTGCTTACTCTTTCCTACAAGGCTTATACCCCTCTTCCTTTTCCCTATTAAAATGGTATTTAACCCTAAATTCTAAAGCCACCTCTTTGAATTACTCAATTTTCCTGAGTATCACCCATGCATACATGAGATATTAATGTTAGTAAATTTCTGTTTATTTATCTCTTGTTAATCTGTCTTTTATTACAAGAGCCTCTAAAAACTCAAAATGTAAGAAGGATAATTATTTTTCCCCTCTTACATTGGCTTCTGTCAATCTTGAAGAACTCTTAGCTCTCTATATATTTCCTGGTATTTCATAGCATCTCATAGTGTCCCACACATGTCCCAAATGTCTTGATAGACATCTATTTCCTTAATGTTAAATATGCTTCATATCCGAAAACTACTCTGTTAAATATTTAAGTTTGCCTGTAGGCATTTCCATGATAAACTGATAATTCAGATACTATTAAAGTCTAGGAGAAAAAAACAGAATTTCACATCTTCTTTGTCTTTGAGAGCTTAAATAACTATTTTTGGTATTTTCTGTAAAGGAGAGTATGATCCCTTGAGATTTGCAAAAGTTCCCTGATTATAGACAGTGGCACAATGAATGTCCAAATTAGATTACTGCCAAATATGAAAAATAAAACAAGACAAAAAATATCTAAGGCAGGGTTTTGAGAGTTTAATGAACAAAGTGTCCATTAATTTAGGCTGCCTGGAAAACACTTCTATGCTTGGGTCATAAAGTCAAAGATCTTTCTGTTCTGCAGTTTTTAACCAGGTTATTTGTAATGGTGAGGTTCAGACCGTCAACTTTAGACAAGATAATCTCAAACTATCATTTAATTTTTTGATGGTGAATTTTCCAAATGGTCCTTTGGATATATGTTGTGTGCATGCTCAGTCTCTAAGTCGTGTCTGACTCTTTGCAACCCCGTGGACTATAACTTGCTAGGCTCCTCTGTCCATGGCATTTTCCAGGCAAGAATATAGGGCTGGGTTGCCATTTGCTCCTCCAGGGGATCTTCCCAACCCAGAGATCAAACCCACGTCTCCTGCATTGGCAGGCAGGTTCTTTAACACTGAACTACTTGGGAAGCCCTGGTTATACATTAGTATTCATTAAACTGCATTTTCTCCTCCCTTCTTTCTTTTTTCTTTTCATTTTGTCATTTGTAAATTCTTGCAAAATCAAAGTGTTTACATTTTTACACAAGAAAGTACTATATTTAAACTTTCAGTTCAGTTCAGTTCAGTCGCTTAGTCGGGTCCAAGTCTTTGCAACCCCATAGACTACAGCACGCCAGGCCTCCCTGTCCTTCGCCACTTCCTGGAGCTTGCTCAAGCTCAAACTTGTCCACTGAGTCGGTGATGCCATCCAACCATCTCATCCTCTGGTCTCCCCTTCTCCTCTCACCTTCAATCTTTCCCAGTATCGAGATCTTTTCAAATGAGTCAGTTCTTCACATCAGGTGGCCAAAATATTGGAGTTTCAGCTTCCACATCAGTCCTTCCAATGAATATTTAGGACCGATCTCCTTTAGGATGGACTGATTGGATCTCCTTGCAGTCCAAGGGACTCACAAGCATCTTCTCCAGCACCACAGTTTAAAAGCATCAATTCTTCAGCACTCAGTTTTCTTTATAGTCCAACTCTCCCATCCATACGTGACTACTGGAAAAACCATAGCTTTGACTAGAGGGACCTTTGTTGGCAAAGTAATGTCTCTGCTTTTTAAATGCTTTCTAGGTTGATCATAACTTTCCTTCCAAGGAGTAAGAATCTTTTAATTTCATGGCTGCAGTCACCATCTGCAGTGATTTTGGGGCCCAAAATAAAGTGTCTCACTGTTTTCATTGTTTCCCCATCTATTTGCCATGAAGTGATAGAAGTCGTGATCTTAGTTTACTGAATGTTGAGTTTTAAGCCAGTTTTTTCACTCTTTTCTTTCACTTTCATCAAGAGGCTCTTGATATTCATTACATATGTAAGATATTCATTACATATGTAAGATATTCATCACATAGCTATTAAAATCAAAAGGTTGCTTTGAAACTACCAAGAAATTTTTTCACCTATCATATTTTTTTAGGAGGAATTGTCTAGCATATCAACTGATGTTCTTGATGAATAATCCTCAATCTAGTGATTCTTACTTCTTCTTTCTTTTGCTCCTTTCTCAACTTAAAAAATGCACAACATGAGAGTTTGAAGGTAAGTTTTATTTGGAACAATATGAGGACTGTACCATGGGAGATAGCACCTCAGATAGCTCTGAGGAACTGTTCCAAGAAGGGAGGAGGGAAGGACAGTATGTGATTTTGGTAAAAGGGGAGTACATGCAATCAAGCAGGTTTATTTTTTAGAAAGCTTCTGCTGGTCTCATAAAGTTTCTGCTAGTCATGAGAAATAGTCATCACCATGAAGGATTTGTGTGCTTTTCTAGATATGAGGTGAATTGGGCTCATAAAATCAAATCCTAAGAATACCTAACCATCTGAGAACCAGTCCTGACAGTTTTGCCAGAGCACAGAGTGCTTCATTTCTGCTCTCCATCCTGAGCTCTTTCGGGGAGTGTCGGAGGTCCGCAGTTGCAGCAGCACATGATTTAATCCTTGTAGAGATAGACGGCAAGTGCCAGTTTGTGGTTGACATCATTGATTTTAAACCTTTGTCTGGAATGCTCTCAGTAATTAGCTTGAATGTTCTAAATGCCACACTACCTCTGCAGCAAGACTCATGATCTTAAAACTTTAAATCTTATAGTTTATATTAGAGCATATTATAGTATATATACATGTATAATATAATCTTGTAGCCTATTATATTATCTGAGTACAGATAGACTGTCACTTGGCATACTCCATACACCTAACATGAGAGGTCTATTCGTTACCCATTAGTTGTTGGGAACAAAAATTTTGTTTCAAGAAACCTAGGGAAAATAAAGGGTCCAACATTCACTAGTGCAGAAAGTTCAGTTTTTATAGTATGTCTTGGAACATTCCTGCACCTTCTCTTCCCCTTACCTCAGCCCCTAAATCATAATTCAGAGCCTCAGAAGTCCACGTTCCCTTCATCATGTATAATAGATTTGGAAAATTACATTTAAGGATGGTTCTTTATTAACATATATTGACACTGAAGACCATAAAAGCTGATTAGACAAATAATATGACAAGCAGATTACTGATAGATCATTATTACTTTTTCTTACTGCCTAATGAACATTAGTATTACTTACTATGCTCTTAAGTCAACAATGACAATATCAGCAAATTCAGAAAGGGAATGGAAATTCAAGACATTTTTTAAAACCATCTCAAGCCATTTAGGTAAAGACAGTCAGTATATTTCCACAAACAAAAGGAAAATATGGCCTTTGCTTATTTTCACCCTTAGGATTTCCCTCACAGAGACTTTCTCATCTGGAATGTCTTCTTTGAGAAAGGCATTCTTCACCTCTATCAACTCAAACTCAACCTTTGCCTTGAGGCTCAGCTGGAACACCACTCCCCCAACAGAACCTTCATCAATCTTTTATTCCTCGGGACGTCGTAAGCAATTATAGAATTTAATACTTGGCACTTATACTCTGTTATGTATTTTCCAACACTGTTTAATGAATTTAATTTTTTTCCTCAACTGAAGAGAGAAGGGTGTCCCCCACAAGTCCCTGTAACTGTGTAAAGTACATACTTGGTGATTCATCCTTGATTGACTTTATATATTCTAGTGCTGCAGTCTCCAACCTTTTTGGCACCAGGGACCAATTTTGTGGAAGGCAATTTTCCATGGAAGCGGGGGGGGGGGAGGTTTCATGATGATTCGACTGTATTGCTTTCATTGTGTATGTTATTTCTACAATTATTACATCAGCTCCACCTTAGATCATCAGGCATTTCATTCTAGAGGTTGGGGACCCCTGTTCTATTGAATGCTAAAGAAACATCTAATTATATTGCTTTTCTTGTGTGTAAATCCATTTCCTATTTCCAATTTTACTCATAGATAAAAATCATCTGACCCCAAATTCTAGTATTCATTACATGTTCATATATAGCTTGTATAGATATATATTTAATCTGTTGTCTTCTTAATTTTTCTTTTATTTATTATGGTCAATACAGCATAAATTTATAGAGAATTGGTAATTTCAGCTCAAATTCTTTAATATTATATCTTATTTTTAGATTAGATGCCTAAACAATTAAGCTCTCACTATTTAAAGAATCAAGAAAAATAACCTTAATTTTTTATATATAAAAAAGAAAAAGCCTAATACAATTTTTCTGCTTCAAAAAATATGTAATAGCTAGCATCAGGAAAATTAAAGTTGTGGTGAAAGAAAAGAAAGTGAAAGTCACCCAGTCATGTCTGACTCTTTGCGACCAATGAACGGTAGCCTGCCAGGCTCTTCTGTCCATGGAATTCACCAGGCAAGAATACTGGAGTGGGTAGCCATTCCCTTCTCAAGGGGATCTTCCCAATGCAGAGAATGAACCCAGATCTCCCACATTGCAGACAGATTCTTTACCATCTGAGCCACCAGGGAAGCCCCCAACTTTCCCAGTAGGGTTTCCCAGGTTGGGAAAGTTGTGGTGCAACACATCATATTATTCATTTATTTGCATTTTTCTTTAATCAACAAGCCATTTGGCATCATGTAGACAATGCTAAGGTGTATATGACGCCAAAGCATTTAACTTAACAGTCAACTAATATATGGGAATGAAAGTCAAAATAATTTCGTTTCTATATTTATGGTATTGACATTTTTAATGGAAACAGTCATATTAATTTATGTTTTTAAAGATTATATCATGGTCCCTCAAATTCAGACTAACAAAGGATGGGGAAAAACATTAATATTATTTTGTGTCTTCCATGAGGCCCCTTGCTCCTCTCTTAAACCTATGAGGACTCCTGGCTTAAGGCAGAGATGTTTTACCCCTGTCACAGCTAGTGGAAATTTGCTGAGGAGAAGAGGGAAATGTTTTATTGATCGCAAACAGAAATTGTCTCAAGAAGCTTCTATCTTTACAAATAAAAGCTCAGCTGAAAACCAGTATGATACTGAAAGCATGATGAATTGATTCAAAGGAGGAAACAGACAATTTTTTTGATCAGAAAATGCCAACATTCAGCATTTTTCCTTTGTGTAAAAGCACAGAAAGTAATATTAAACTAAGTGGTCATAAATATGTCTTGCCATATTCTAATTACACCATAATTTTTCTTGCATTTGATAATAATTCAGATTCTGACAGTATCATCTGAGGTGTGAAAACATTAAATTATAAATTCTAACACCTATCTTCCCAAAAAAGGTACTGGGCTAGAACCAATGTCTAATGCTAAGGGGAAATAAATCTTCGAGCCAGAAGACTTGGACTCAAGCCTCTGCTACCTACTAACCAGTTTTACTCTGTCATTAACTAGCTATGTCACCTTGGGCTGCTTTAACTTTTTGAGCCTATTTCTCTCATCTCTAGCTCTCTCTCATCTATAAAATACAATTATCAATGTCCACTTCACCCTTCTGTGGTAAGATTAAATGAATAAGAGATAGAAACAGTCTTTGTAAATCATAAAATGCCAAAATGATAAAATAAAAATCAGCATCCCAGATCCCGGACTTCTCTGTTATTCAGATTATGGGAAAACAAACAGGTTATAGAGTTATCACACCCTTTCATTTGCTCAGCATGAAAGTGAAAGTGAAAGTGTCAGTTGCTCAGTCATGTCCCACTCTTTGCTACTCCATGGTCTGTAGCCCGCCAGGCTCCACTGTCCATGGAATTCTCCAGGCAAGAACTATTCTCTGCTCCAGCGATCTTTCCAACCCAGGGATCAAACCTGGGTCTCCTGCATTGCAGGCTGATTCTTTACGAACTGAGCCATGAGGAAAGCCCTATAGTCACAATAATTTAATCACTGTCCTTTAACAGAATGGATGTTTAAAGTCCCACCCTCTTCTGAATATTTAGTATCAAGTTGCACAAAGCATTTGCATGATTGACTTATCTATTTTCTTTTGAATGTTAGTGATGGACAGAATCTATATTGAATGTATTTGCCTTTGGTCAATCAAAAGAAAAGCCTAAAAAAATCACAAAAATATAAAGGATGCCTTGCAAAGATGGCAATCATATTAACAGCTAAATAAGTGCATAAACCTACTCCAGAGTCATTCAATATGTAATGGTAGAAAAGATTGTCAAATTCATACAACCCTACGATCTGGAAGAGAACTTGGAAATTCTCTACCTCGTTACATCATGAGAAAATCCTAACATTTTGCATCAAACCCGGTCCTTTTCATTATATCCCAGCAGTCAAGATTTTTCTTCTCCACTCTACAGCTACATTTTGCCTGAGTTCATAGTCATTTCTTAAATGACATGGTAGTTTTTCTACATTTCTTGTTTGTTTTTCTGGAAAGTATCACAAATTATTACGTCAGTTCCTGGTAAGAGATCTCAGAGAACTTAGAGAGCTCAGAGAATTTAGGAGTGGAAGGACTGAGTGACAATGAAAACAACCTTTTTACCTACTTTTAAGATGAACTTTAAAGTAAATATTTTCAAAAGTTATTCCAATGAATATTTACACTATCCTAAATAAAATACTTTGGCCACCTGATGTGAAAAGCTGACTCTTGAAAAGACCCTGATGCTTGGAAAGATTGAAGGCCAGAAGAAAAGGGGATGACAGAGGATGAGATGGTTGGATGGCATCACCGACTCAATGGACTTGAGCTTGAGTAAGCTCCAGGAGTTGGTGATGGACAGGGAGACCTGATATGATGCAGTCCCTGGGTTGCCAAGAGTTGGGCATGACTGAGTGACTGAATTGAACTGAAATAAAATATGTTTCATTTCTGTTTGTCAATATTTCTGTCTCTACACAATTTTTTTAAATTAAATGGGCTTTTGTTTTAGTAGATCTTCTGATAGTTTTACTATGCTAGATATTTTCAAATCCGTTTAATAAGGTTATGATAAGTATAGCTAGGCTTGTTTTACACATAAAATTAATGCATATATAACATTAATTCCAAGTTCAGAAATTAATTTTTAAAAATAATGTATTTTCAATAATAAGCTATAGAATTATTCAGATGTTCTAAACATCACTGTTAAAAACAGACCCCTATTTTTCGCCTTTTTCTCCAATGTAATCAGACTTCACCAGAATGATGTATGTATGTATGCACGTGTGCTCAGTTCAATTCAATTGCTCAGTAGTGTCCGACTCTTTGCGACCCCATGGACTGCAGCACGCCAGGCCTCCCTGTCCATCATCAACTCCCAGAGTTCACTCAAACTCATGTCCATTGAGTCGGTGATGACCTCCAACCATCTCATCCTCTATATGTGTGCTCAGTCATGTCCAGCTCTTTGTGACTACATGGACTGTAGCCTGCCAGTCTCCTCTGTCCATGGAATTTTTCCAGGGAAGAATACTGGAGTGGGTTGCTATTTCCTCCTCCAGGAATGTATTTCCACCTATAGACAGAAATTTTAAAGCATTTGTTTTGTCAGGAACTGGATAAAGAACAAGAGAAATTGAAAAGAAAAAAAATTCAAGAAAAATTGAAAAGGCAAAAATTGAAAATATATTTAACCCATATTCTCTAGGCCTCGGAAGTCTGTGACTTCAAAGTAAAGTAGCACTTCCTTTTTTTACAACTGATTCATCTTGGTGCAGCACTCATCATGTGTGACTTAGTGTTTGTTGTTGCTGTTCTGTTGCTAAGTCCTATTCGACTTGGAGACACTAGTCTTTTATTTAGATGTCCTTCTCCCAGGTGCCTCTGGGGATCCTGAAAACATATGCTATGCTCTCAAAACACAGGCTCCAAGAATCTTTTGTGGTACTCACCAGTTACTTGGACCCTGCTCCCCGACTCTGGACCCTGTTCCCCAGTTCTGAGTTGAACTTCAATTCATATGTGTCTCTGGAGGGATTCCTCCTCTTCAACTTCACCTCAAGCATAGTGGCAAACTCATCTCTCAACTCTCTGAAGCACAACAGGACTACACAATATTTAATAAGACTATTCCCTGAAGAAACAAGATAAGGGATCTATAATACAAAAAAGATTTGGTTATGGTTGTTTTTAAAATCTACAATCTCAAGCCAGAAGTCAAAGGTCTCCTGGAGCCATTTTTTCCCTTAGATTTTGTCCTGCTTCACTGTCCTAAAAATCAACCTTCTGTGCCATCTCTTGTTTCTCTGATTTCATGCAGTTCAGTTTAATTCCTGATAAACGGAAGCATACCTCTTCTATTATAAGCTAGATGCCAACTTCCTGAGGCTAAAGAGAAAAGACATAGCTTTCTTTCCTCTTGACTCCCTCAGGAGACCTCAACTTCTGCACTTGATTGACCTTTCCTATTCTGATTCACGGGGCACATGCAATTCTCTTCAGGGAGAAATCCTTCCCCTTCCTGAGATATTGGTCTACCCAAGTACCTAAGGACAATTCCACAATGCAAAATTCCTGTGTATTTCCCAAAATGCTGAACATCACATATTCAAAAACAAAAAATCAATGGACTCAACAATGTTGGGGCTAGGTAGTAACACTTTAGTTTCTGTTTCCAGCATTTTGCAAGCAAATGCTTGCATGAGAAAACTCACAAACACATGTATCACATAAAAACAAGTGAAGAAATAATAGTACTAACTAAGGGCAATCTAAATCAGAACCTCATTAACAAAGAACATTTGCTATCTTAGTCTTAAGTGTGCATGTAGATTACCTCCCTACATCAAGATATTCTTAACAAGAAGTATATAAACTTTCTGTATGTCTGAATAACTTTCAAAAAAAAACTCTCCAAAGATAAACCTTCCCAGAATAAAGAAAGGATCATTCACAAGAGGGGGAAAAAAACAACTCCACCCTAAAAAACAGAAATTAAATTCTAGTTATTTTTTAAAAGTCAATGTTTTAAAACAGTTTTAGATTCATAGTAAAATCAAGAGGAGGGTACAGAGATTTCCCATATTTTCCCTGTCCTGACACATACATAACTTTTCCAGTTTCCCATATTTTCCCTGTCCTGACACATACATAACTTCTTTTTATCAACATCATCCATCAGAGTGGGTGGTACATTTGTTAGAACTGATAAACCTATTTTGACACAGCATAATCACCCAAATTCTATTATTTATATTGGGGTTCATCCTGGATATTGTCCGTACTATGGGCTTGCACCAGTGTATAGTGATATATATCCATCATTACAGTATTATACAGAATTTTTTCACTGCCCTAAAAATCTTCTATACACTGCATATTAATCTCTCCCCACTCCTCAATTCCTCATAAAGACTGATATGTTTACTGTCTCCTCATTTGCTTTCCAGGATGTCATACACTTGGAATCATATAGTATGGAAAGTATTACTTCCCACATTGGCTCCTTTCATTTTGTAAAATTCATTCCATCTAATTTCATTGCTTTATGGCTCATTTCTTTTTTCTCGCTAAAATATTCCAGAGTCTGAATGGATCAGAGTTTATTTATCCATTCACCTACTAAAGGAGATCTTGGTTGCTTCTTGGCTTCTCTGGTGGCTCAGATGGTAAAGAAATCTGCTGAGATGCAGGAGACCCAGGTTGTATCCTTGGGTTGGAAGATCCCCTAGAGAAGGAAATGGCTATCCACTCCAGTATTCTTGCCTGGAGACTTCCGTGGACTGAGGAGCCTGGCAGGCTACAGTTCATGAGGTCACAGAGAGTAGGACATGACTGAGCGACTGACACTGGTTGCTTCCAAATTTTGGCAATTATATATGAAACAGCCATAAATATTGGTTGGCCAAAAAGTTCATTTATTTTTTTCCTAAAAAATGGCTCTAGTGGTGTGCATTAAAAAAAATCAAAATTGGTTAATATTTATGTAGTTATTTTAATATTGAAGATGGAAGAAAATAACATTTTGACATTTGATTTATTATTTCAAGAAAGATAAAAGCACAACTGAAATCCAAAAAAAGAAAAGAAAAAAAAAATGTGTGCAATATATGGAGAAAGTGCTGGGACTGAGCCAATGTGTCAAAAGTGGTTTGCAAAATTTTGTGTAGATATTCCTCCTTGGACCATGCTCCACAGTCAAGTAGACCAGTTGAAGTTGACTGCTATCAAATTGAGACATGAATTGAGAACAAGCTGGAATCAAAATCGTCGGGAGAAATATCAATAACCTCAGATATGCAGATGACACCACCCTTATGGCAGAAAGTGAAGAGGAACTAAAAAGCCTCTTGATGAAAGTGAAAGAGGAGAGTGAAAAAGTTGCCTTAAAGCTCAACATTCAGAAAACAAAGATCATGGCAACTGGTCCCATCACTTCATGGGAAATAGATGGGGAAACAGTGGAAACAGTGTCAGACTTTATTTTTGGGGGCTCCAAAATCACTGCAGATGGTGACTGCAGCCATGAAATTAAAAGACGCTTACTAATTGGACGGAAAGTTATGAACAACCTAGATAGCATCTTCAAAAGCAGAGACATTACTTTGCCAACAAAGGTCCGTCTAGTCAAGGCTATGGTTTTTCCAGTGGTCATGTATGGATGTGAGAGTTGGACTGTGAAGAAGGCTGAGCACCGAAGAATTGATGCCTTTGAGCTGTGATGTTGGAGAAGACTCTTGAGAGTCCTTGGACTGCAAGGAGATCCAACCAGTCCATTCTGAAGGAGATCAGCCCTGGGATTTCTTTGGAAGGAATGATGCTAAAGCTGAAACTCCAGTACTTTGGCCACCTCATGCGAAGAGTTGACTCATTGGAAAAGACTCTGATGCTGGGAGGGACTGGGGGCAGAGGAGAAGGGGACGACAGAGGATGAGATGGCTGGATGGCATCACCGACTCGATGGACGTGAGTCTGGGTGAACTCCAGGAGTTGGTGATGGACAGGGAGGCCTGGCATGCTGCGATTCATGGGGTCGCAAAGAGTCGGACACGACTGAGAGACTGAACTGAACTGAACATTCTACAATGCAGGAGATGGCTGACATAGCCCAAATATCAAGTGTTGAAAATCATCTGCACCAGTTTGATGTTTGGGCTTCACATAAGTTAAGTGAAAAAAACCTTCTTAACTATATTTCCACTTAAATATAACGTGACCATATTCTTGACTTAAACATAATGAAAACACTTCATTTTTAAAAGAAATTGTGATAGGCAATGAAAAACGGACACTATACAATAATGTGGAACAGAAGAGATTGTGAGGGAAACAAAATAAGCCACAATCAAAGGCCAATCTTCATTCAGAAAAAAAGCTATTGTTGTGTATATAGTGGTATTAGAAGAGAGCCCTCTATTATGAGCTCCTTCCAGAAAACCAATTAATACAAGTACTGAGACTGTGAGGAGCTTCTGGTTCAAGATGGCAGAGTAGACGAACATGAGCTCATGTCCTCCTGCGAGAGCACCAGAATCACAAATAGCTGTTGAACAACTATCAACAGGAGGATGCTGGAACCTACCAAAAAAAGACACCGCACATCCAAAGAGAAAGAAAAAACCACAGTGAGATGGTAGGAGGGGCACAATCATGATAAAATCAAATCCCATACCCACCAGTTGGATGACCCCCAAACTGGAGAACAATAATACCGAAGAAGTTCTCTCACTTTTGTGAAGGTTCTGAATCCCATGTCAGGCTTCCCAGCCTGGACACCTGACAAAGCGACTGGGAATTCCCAGGGAATCTGACCTTGAAGGCCAGAGGGATTTGACTGCAAGACTTCCACAGGACTGGAGGAAGACTCAGATTTGGAGGGTGCACACAAAACCTTTCATGCACCAAGACTCAGAGGAAAGGAGCAGTGACCCCAAGGAGACTGATCCAAAACTACCGGCTAGTGTTGGAGGGTCTCCTGTGGAGTTGGGGGTTGGCAAGGGCTCACCACAGGGATGGGGGCACCAGTCTGGAAAGGTCCCCCTTGGCATAAACTCTCTTGGAGGTCACCATCAACCTGATCATAGAGACCACAAACTGAAGGGCTGGGTCATCTCAGGCTAAAAAACTACCAAGGAGGGAGTGCAATCCCTCCCATCAGCAGATAATTGGATTAAAGCTTTACTGAGCAGGGCTTCCCAGATGGCTCTAGTGGTAAAGAACTCACCCACCAGTGCACAAGACTTAAGAGATGTGGGTTTGATCCCTGGTTTGGGAAGATCACCTGGAGAAGGAAATGGCAACCCACTCCAGTATTCTTGCCTGTAGAATCCCACGGAGAGAGGAGTTTGGAGAGCTACGGTCCAAAGGGTCACAAAGAGTAAGACACAACTGATGTGATGTCACACATGAGCAAGGCTCTGCCCACCAGAGCAAGACCCAGTTTTTCCCACCACCAGTCCCTCCCATCAGGAAGCTAACATGAGCTCTTAGCCTCCTCCACCAGAGGGCAGACAGAAGGAAGAACCACAGTCCCACACTGACCAAAACAAAAGCCACATTACAGAAAATTAACCAGCATGAAAAATCAGAAAGTTATGTCCCAGATGAAGGGGCAACATAAAGCCCCAGAAAAAAACAACTAAATGAAAGGGAGAGAGGCAACCTTACAGAAAAAGAATTCAGAATAATGATAGTGAAGATGATTCAGGACCTCAGAAAAAGAATGGAAGCAAAGATTGAGACCATGCATGAAATGTTGACAGAACGATGGAAATCACTGCTGCAGAACAGAGTATAGGAAAAAGAATGAAAAGAAATGAAGGCAGCCTAAGAGACCTCTAAGAGAACATTAAACACACTGCTGCTGCTGCTGCTGCTAAGTCGCTTCAGTCGTGTCCGACTCTGTGCGACCCCATAGACGGCAGCCCAACAAGGCTTCGCTGTCCCTGGGATTCTCCAGGTAAGAACACTGGAGTGGGTTGCCATTTCCTTCTCCAATGCATGAAAGTGAAAAGTGAAAGTGAAGTCGCTCAGTCGTGTCTGACTCTTAGCAACCCTATGGACTGCAGCCTACCAGGCTCCTCCATCCATGGGATTTCCCAGGCAAGAGTACTGGAGTGGGGTGCCATTGCCTTCTCCATTAAACACACTAACATTTGCATTATAGGTGTCCCAGAGGGAGAAGAGGGAGAGAAAGGACCTGAGAAAGTATTTGAAGAGATAATAGCTGAAAACTTCTCTAACATGAGAAAAGAAATAGTCAACCAGGTCCAAGAAGCACAGAAAGTCCCAGGCAGGATAAACCCCAGGAGGAACACATCAAGACACATAGTAATCAAACTGACAAAAATTAAAGACAGAGATAAAATATTAAAAGCAACAAAGGAAAAATAACAAATAACATTCAAGGAAATGCCCATCAGGCTATCAGCTGTTTTCTCAACCAAAACTCTACAAGCCAAAAGGAAATGGCATGATATATTTAAAATGATGAAAGGGAAGGACCTACAAGCAAGAATACTCTACCCAGCAAGACTCTCCTTCAGATTTGACGGAGAAATCAACAGCTTTCCAAACAAGCAAAAGTTAAGAGAATTCAGCACCACCAAACCAGCTTTACAACAAATGCTAAAGGAACTTCCCTAGGCAGGAAACAAGAGGAGGAAAATATCTATCTATAGAAAATAAGCCCAAAACAAACTAAGAAAATGGTAACAGGATCATACATATTGATAATAACCTTAAATGTAAACAGATTAAATGCACCAACCAAAAGACATAGACTGGTTGAGCAGATGAAAACGTGTGCATGGATGCAATTCCATCACTCTGCTTGACTCCCCAAATTGCATGATATTATTTTATATTGTTAGGCTAATCATGTTCCATTATGGCTTGCAATTGTAATTATCTTTTATTTTTGTCTGGCTATTCATTGTGAAAATTGATAAACATCTTTTGCTATTGTGATTATGTAACTATTTCTCACTTAATACAATTGTATCATGATTGGTCAACAGAAAAATAATAGAATTCTATATAATCAAAGCTACCATTTTATAGAAAAACCTGTAATCACTTTTTAAAATCCAGACTCATATCAGAATTATCTTGGAATTTTTTTGAAAAATACAAATATCCAGGTATTGCTTCTTTTTTTGACTAGAGTTCCAGATATGTTTCTAATGAGTTCCAGCCACAATTGGACTCATTGGAAAAGACTCTGATGCTGGGAAGGATTGGGGGCAGGAGGAGAAGGGGACGACAGAGGATGAGATGGCTGGATGGCATCACTGACTCGATGGATGTGAGTCTGAGTGAACTCCGGGAGTTGGTGATGGACAAGGAGGCTTGGCGTGCTGCAGTTCATGGGGTCACAAAGAGTCGTACATGACTGAGCAACTGAACTGAACTGAACTGGACTATATGAGGACCTTCTACTTTTATCTAGTTTGTTTCACTTTTTGCATTTCATATTCAGTGATCTCATTTAATTTATGTTTTCCAATTTCTCCACTTTTTTAACATTCTTTCTCAAGCTTTTATTAAGCAAAGTAGAAAATCTCTTGTATACATACATATAAATAATATGTATAACATATATTTTAGAAAATTAGTAATTTTGCCTAAACATTTAGCCTAAAGCTAAAACATTTGACATTTTCATTCCACTTGTTTGACTTATGAATATGATGTTATTTTTCTAATTTAAAAAATAGATATGCAACAAGCAACAAAAGTTTTCTATAGTAAACTATAGTCAATATCTTATAATAACCTATAATGAAAAATAATTTCAAAAATAATATGTGTATATGTATAATTAAATCACAAAAAAATTCTACCTTATGAAATTTAGTAGTCTTTATCTTTTTGCCAGTTTTTCTAATGTCCTATGGATACCTAATAATAATGTGGGAGATACAAAATTTTAAATATACTTGTATAGTATATAAGAATAATATAAATTAATATAAATAGAAATTTATTACATTTAAATTATTAATGACATAATTCAAGCTGCTTTTATTTTTTCTGCACTTGATAAAATATTCTCAGAGAAATGTTAATATGTCTCACTATGATTATATATATTTTTCTTCTATTTCTTCTGATTTTTGATTTATGTATCTTTGTTTCTTTGTTTTTAGGTGCCTAATGGTTTATGATGTCTATCTTCTTTGTGAATTGTACCTTTTATCATTAAAAAATTCATCTTTGCTTCATTTAAAAATTAATTCAATTAAAAAAAAGAAAGACTGTGAGGAGAGAGGAAAGGAGAACTTTACTGTAACATAATGCATATTATTTTATTTTAAGGTAATATGTTTAGTTTGAAGGTCATCTTCCAGTATTGCACAAAGTTTATTCATGTACTTTGTTGCTTATTGATAAGTGTTTCTGAATTTGTAAATGTCCTTTAACTCCAAAGATGTCCATTGAGTCATCTTTGACCAAGATTCATTTGGAGATATGAGTTAATTCAGGTGGCAAAAAACTTTTCAATTACCTCTCAGTATAGCTTTGTAAATATTAATTTTGTTTCCAGATGCTAAGTTCTACACTTTCTTTTCCTTAAAAACCAGACCAAATGATAAAATAAAATTATTCAAGAAAAAAGTACTGCTCCCAAGGAGACCAACTGAAAGTAGCACTCAACAAAAT
Organism: Bison bison bison; assembly: GCF_000754665.1. NCBI lineage: Eukaryota > Metazoa > Chordata > Mammalia > Artiodactyla > Bovidae > Bison > Bison bison. The sequence goes on from NW_011488621.1 coordinate 1,614,978, forward strand.
GTGTCAAAATTAGTCAACAGAAAACTCATAATCTTCCACCAGGATAATGCAAGACTGCATCTTCCTTTGATGACCAGGCAAAAACTGTTACACCTTAGCTGGTAAGTTCCATCCACTGTATTTACCAGACACTGAAACTTTGGATTTCCATTCATTTTGGTTTTTACAAAATTATTTTAATGGAAAAAAATTTATTTCTCTGGAAGACTGTAGAAGGCACTTAGAATATTTCTTTGCTCAAAAAGATTAATTTTGGGGAAGATGGAACTATGAAGTTGCCTGGAAAATGGCAGAAGATGATGGAACAAAACAGTGAATCTGTTGTTCAATAAAGTTCTTGATGAAAATTAAAAATGATTTTATTTTAACTTAAAAAACCAAATTAACATTTTAGCCAATCCACTATCTGTCTGCATTAGAAGAACTGATGCTGAAGCTGAAGCTCTGATATTTCAGCCACCTGATGCAAAGAACTAACTCATTGGAAAAGAGCCTGATGCTGGAAAAGATCGAAGGCGGGAAGAGATGGGGATGACTGAGGATGAGATGATTGGATGGCATCACCAACTTAATGGACATCAGTTTGAGCAAGCCCTGGGAGTTGGTGATGGGCAGGGAGGCCTGGCGTGCTGCAGTCCATGGGGTGACAAAGAGTCAGACACGACTGAGCAACTGTACTGAACTAAATACCTGTGTGCAGGATTTTGTTCTGGACATAAGTTTTCAACTCTTTTGAGCTGATACCAAGGAACATAACTGTAGGATTATATGGTAAAAATATGCTTAGTTTTGTTAAAAAAAAAATCAAACTGTCTTCAAAAATGTTTAAACGATTTTGCATTTCCATCACCAATAAAGGAGGGTTCCTATTGCTGACACCTCAGTCAGCATTTGGTGTTGCCAGTGTTGTGGCTTATGGCCATTTTAATGACTGTGTTAAAACTAAATATTAAAAAAAAACTAAGATCATGGCATCTGGCCACATTACTTCATGGCAAACAGAGGGGGAAAAGGTGGAAGGAGTGACAAATTTCCTCTTCTTGAGCTCAAAAATTACTAGGGATAGTGACTGCAGCCATGAAATCAGATGACATTTGCTTCTTGGGGGAAAACTATGACAAACCTAGACAGTGTGTTGAAAAGCAGAGACATTACTCTGCCATCAGAAGCCCATATTGTCGAGGTTATAGTCTTCCCAGTGGTCACAAATGATTGTGAGAGCTAGAGTGCCGAAGAATTGATGCCTTCGATTTGTTGCTGGAGAAGACTCTTGAGCATCCTTTGGACAGCAAGAAAATCAAACCAGTCCATCCTAAAGGACATCAACCCTGAATATTCATTGGAAGGACTGATGCTGAAGCTGAAGCTCCAATAATTTGTCCACCTGATGGAGAAAGGTCAACTCATTGGGAAAGACCCTGATGCAGGGAAAGACTGAAGGCATGAGGATAAGGCGGCGACAGAGGATAAGATGGTTGTATGACATCATCGGCTCAGTGGACATGAGTTTGAGCAAACTCTGGGAAGTAGTGAAGGATAGGAAAACCCGGAGTGCTGCAGTCCAGTCACAAAAAGTCAGACACAACTGAGCAAACGAACCACAAAAAGTGATGAAAGTGAGTGCCGTTCCTTAGTAGTGTGGTCTGTGCCAGTTTGTGGTGTCAAAATAGAAAGAGGTACAGAAATGAAAACAGTGAGTCTAATTCTGCTTTTCATGTTCTTTTCTTCACCAGCTTCTATAGCATGTAATCATACTACACATAATCTCTACTTCATCTGACACTCTGTTCAGAATATTCACTTCATTCAGATTTTGATCTTTTTCTCACTGGTTCTCTCAACTATTCTCAGGTTGTCTGTCAGTTCATTGGCATCACGCTCTGAAAAGCACAGATGTTACTGCCTATGTTCTAAATCGCAGTGACTTAGAATAAACAGAAATCCATTACAAAGGGGCACAGTGGGAAAGATTCGTGTAGTGATAGAGAGGACAGACTTTGTAGACATTTTTAAAGAACTTCCATCCTTTCCCTACTGTTACCTGTCTGATCACAAATCACTCACAGCCAGATGGAGCTAGACGTGCATGATCTGATTTTCTGACAAAGACCAGACTTCTGTCACTTCTCACAGCAGAAATGCCCAGTCCTGCTGTAGAAGCTGCCCACTGTTTACACTGCAGCATGAAATTTTTACGCTGTTGTTCTTGCTCCTCTTTGGTATTATAAAACAGTCAAATAAGATGAATATGGATGGTAATTTATGCTAGTAGCTTGCATTGGATTATACTTGGATGACTTATTAAATGAAGGATATGATCAATATTACATCTGTCATAAGTGAACAACTCCTCTTTCGAGTGAATCTAATCAATTCATTGTTTTATGAGCGCAGTGGCCTCCAGAGAGAGGCCACAAATCCAAATAATGTCACTTAGTGATGGATTTTAATGTTCTCATCTCTGGCATGGATAAAAATGGTGTGAGATCATTATGCAGAATGAAGGTTCTCCTTTGGCAAAGCACTGAAGCACTGAAAGAATAGAAAAGATTCAAGAAACTATCAGAAATGTCTTTGTTGAACTGCAAAGTTTATAAAGGGCAAGGTGGTAAATGGCAGGTGGGTAAATATGGCCTCAGTAAACAGAACAATGCACTTCAAATATGTGAGTTATTCTCAAATACTTTTGATATTGAATTGTAAGATAATTCCACATGATAAAAGGACAGACTCTGTGTGATTTCAATACCTTTAGACCATGAAATTTTGTACCTTATTTTATGTCTATGGATATGTTCCAGTGTCTCCTGGTTTGTAATCTATGAATAGAACTTGAATAGATTTGCATCCTGTGTGAAAATTGTATAAATCTTAATCATGTTGAATTGATTCATAATGCTTCTCAGGTCTACTTTTCTGTCTATTCAGTCTATTGATTTTTGAGAGTTTGAAATTGAAATTTCAACTAAAAATTTTCATATACTTTAAAAAATAATTTTAATATACAACTATGTGTAACCTTGCTCTGTAATTTCCAAGTCTCCTCTAAATGTGTTATCATACTTTAATAATTTAAAAAAATTTTTTAAATAAAGAAGAAAAAAAGCAATCTGATTACACCTGTCTATTTCAGAGATATTTTGGAAAAATCAACTGCTTCTGTTCATCATATGTACATAAAATCTATTAGCAATTTTTAAAAAATGGATGACTACTACTGCAGAGTTCTCTAGAACAATAGCAGTCAAATGTTTCTAAGTAATTTTCAATAAAATTAAAACTGTTTAATCCTACAAGACCTCAGTGAGATAGGGTTACATTATTATCGCAATTTTTAGACAAGATAACTGAGAAACAGATATATTATTTTCATTTGTTTACATATTTTCTGTGGCTGCTTTTTAAAAATTGAAGTATATTTGATGTGGGCTCCCCAGATGGCTCCGTGGTAAAGAATTCACCTCCCAGCGCAAGAGGAGGCAGTTTAGTCCTTGCATCAGGAAGATTCCCTGGAAAAGGAAATGGAAACCCACTTCAGTAATCTTGCCTGGAAAACACCATGGATAGAGGAGCCTGACGGGTTACAGTCCATGGGATCACAAAAGAGTTGGACATAACTTAGCAACTAAACAGCAACAGCAAATAGTTCATTTACAATATTGTGTTAGTTTCAGGTGTACAACAAAGTAATTTGTTTATACATATACATATATATATATACAAAAAATATATATCTTATTCTTTTCCACTGTAGCTTATTATAAGACAGTGAAAGTAGTTCCTTGTGCTATGCACTAAGTCATTGTTATTTATCTGTTTTATATATGATGGTGTGCATCTGTTAATCCCATACTTCCGATGTATTCCTTCTTCCCTTCTCCTTTGGTAATGATCATCTATGTCGGTGAGTCTCTTTCTGTTTGTAAATAAGAAATTTGTACTATTTTTTAGATTCCACAAATAAGTGATATAATATGTGTCTTTCTCTGTCTGACTTATTTCATTTAGTATGATAATATCTACGTCCTTCCATGTTGCTGCAAATGGCACTATTTCATTCTCTTTTATGGCTGAATAAAGAAATATTTTTTTAATTGCTTAATATCAAATATTAAAATCAAACGCAGCTGTGAAAGTGCTGCACTCAATATGACAGCAAATTTGGAAAACTCAGCAGTGGCCACAGGACCAGAAAAGGTCAGTTTTCATTCCAATCCCAAAGAAAGGCAATGCCAAAGAATGCTCAAACTACCACACAATTGCACTCATCTCACACGCTAGTCAAGTAATGTCCAAAATTCTCCAAGCCAGGCTTCAGCAATATGTGAACTATGAACTTCCAGATGTTCAATCTGGTTTTAGAAAAGGCAGAGGAACCAGAGACCAAATTGCCAAAATCCACTGGATCATCAGAAAATCAAGAGAGTTCCAGAATAACATCTATTGCTGCTTTACTGAATTTGCCAAAGCTTTGACTGTGTGGATCACAATAAACTGTGGACAATTCTGAAAGAGATGGGAATACTAGACCACCTGACCTGCCTTTTGAGAAACCTGTATGCAGGTCAGGAAGCAACAGTTAGAACTGGACATGGAACAACAGACTGGTTCCAAATAGGAAAAGGAGTATGTCAAGGCTGCATATTGTCACCCTGCTTATTTAACTTATATGCAGAGTACATCATGAGAAACACTGGGGCTGGAAGAAGTACAAGCTGGAATCAAGATAGCTGGGAGAAATATCAATAACCTCAGATAAGCAGATGACACCACCCTTATGGCAGAAAGGGAAGAACTAAGGAGCCTCTTGATGAAAGTGAAAGAGGAGAGTGAAAAAGTTGGCTTAAAGTTCAACATTCAGGAAACTAAGATCATGGCATCTGGTCCCATCACTTCATGGGAAATAGATGGGGAAACAGTGGAAACAGTGTCAGACTTTATTTTTTTGGGCTCCAAAATCACTGCAGATGGTGACTGCAGCCATGAAGTTAAAAGACACTTACACCTTGGAAGGAAAGTTATGACCAACCTAGAGAGCATATTAAAAAGCAGAGACATTACTTTGCCAACAAGAGTCCATCTAGTCAAGGCTATGGTTTTTCCCGTGGTCATGTATGGATGTAACAGTTGGACTGTGAAGAAAGCTGAATGCAGAAGAATTGATGTTTTTAGCTGTGATGTTGGAGAAGACTCTTGAGAGTCCCTTGGACTGCAAGGAATTCCAACCAGTCCATCCTAAAGGACATCAGTCCTGGGTGTTCATTGGAAGGACTGATGCTGAAGCTGAAACTCCAATACTTTGGCCACCTCATGTGAAGAACTGACTCATTTGAAAAGATCCTGATGTTGGGAAAGATTTAGGGCAGGAGGAGAAGGGGATGACAGAGGATGAGATGGCTGGATGGCATCATTGACACAATGCACATAGGTTTGGGTGGACTCCAGGAGTTGATGATGGACAGGGAGGCCTGGTGTGCTGTGGTTCATGGGGTCACAGAGTTCGACATGACTGAGCGACTGAACTGAACTGAGCTGAATATCAAATAGCATGCTTCAGAATTCCAGAACTCTCATTCTTAACCATTAAGTATAATACTTCATAAATCACTTGTAGAAGAAAATTTCTTAGAGTGATTATACATTATTCTACTGATTAAAAGTGCTCATCAAGTGCCCAGTACAACAGAATGAGAAATATATCTCACCAAATCACACATTTTTGAAATATCACAATAGTAGCAAGGAGTAGTAGTAACTAGAGATTCAGAAAGAGTAAATATCACCTGCAAAGGAATGTAGAATTATATGTCAAGATGTAATTAAATAGCAAGTCTCAATGCATGACAAAAGAGTAAATAGAGTTGAGAGAAACAGGTTTCAGGAAACCACAACCAAAACCCAAAAGAACATTACTAGGCCTTCCCAGAAAGATTGCTGAGCCCCAGGCCCTGAGGACCTAGAGCCAGAACTGGAGAAAAGTCACTAAGGAACAAGGTTACTCATTAAAATATAAGAAATGATGGTGTGTTTGTAAAGAGAAAAAAAAGGAGAATTATTGTAAGTCATTGTCTTGGGGAAAGGGCGAAAAGGAATATTTCAGAAAAAGGACTTAATGGCTTGATAATGAATATATTTAGGGAAGAATCAAGAGTGGGCAGAAGTAAGGAAAAAGTTATTTTGAAGCAGAAGTAATTACCAGTTTAGAGAAAATTATCTTGTGCTTCTAAGACAATCATAGTAGAAATTTATTTTATATTTCCAATTAGTAAAGTTGCTCAGTCGTGTCCAACTCTTTGCGACCCTGTGGACTGTAGCCCACCAGGTTCCTCCTTCCATGGGATTCTGCAGGCAAGAATACTGGAGTGGGTTGCCATTTCCTTCTCCAGGGGATCTTCCCGACCCAGGGATCGAACCCAGGTCTCCCACATTGCAGGCAGACACTTTAACCTCTGAGCCGCCACTCCCAAAGTAACTTTTTGCTCATCACCTTTTGTTGGTTGGAAAGGGACTTTCTTACGGGTGATGGAGAGTGAAGGAGGAGGGACACTAAAGGGCTTTCCTTCCCTACCCTCATCTTCATCCTCATCCTTACCCTTGTCCTATCAACTAGAGGAGAAAAAAAAAAATTAAATCCCTAAATAGAATCAACCAAAATTGCCTGGATCTAGAGTAATATTTTCTGCAACTTTCCAAGTCGATGCTTGTATTGTGGGAGTAAATTGGGGAAGGAGGGTTGAGGAAAGACATCTTTAATAAAAGAATCAACATTTTAATTTGGGATAGGAGTTAGTTAAGTCAAAGTGGACAGTAGGAAAAACCTTCCAGATTGAGGGAATAGCTTTGTCAAGAAGTGAGGAGACCATCTCACATCCTAATAAACATTTCTGTGTGACTACATTGTGAAATATCTTGATTCATGTGAGAAAAACACACCAAAAAAGAAGAGCAATTCAGAAAATCCTTGGAGGATTTGACCCTTCAAACCTGAGCTATTCAACATGAAGCAGTTCTGAATCCTGTCTAAATATAGGGTATTTAGATGTTCCAATAATTTTTTAAATGAGAAAGGAGAGCAAACACATGTGAATGGAGAAATGTAATCTTACATAAAAAGTCACAAAGCGAGAAAAATGGTGGAAAGCAATTGTGATCTGAATAAATAGTTCCTATAGTGTTCAAGCATGATGCATAATTAACTATAGATTTGCAAGACTGAAGTCACATCAGTAAGTTTTATAAACTATTTTCCCACTACAAAAGTCATAGATGTTGGTTAGAGGCCCACAGTGTGCGTGCCTTCAGATGACACTTAATGGGAAGACTATGTCCCAGGACCAAGTCAAGAAGTAAATGGCCCTTTCACAATCACAGTGCATCTGAATGCTGGCAGAGGGCCCGAGACTTACAGAAAGGCAAACCAGCCTCCTTGGAATAAGGCAGGGCAAAAATAAAGGCAAAAGGGAGACAAAGTAGTCTGAGATGGGGACCTGCATCCCTGGGAGGGAGCTGTGAACGAGGAACAGTTTCTGCACACTAGAAAACCCCCTCACAGGCGAGGTCAGGGTGTAGCTTCGGAACCTCAGAGAGAAGCACAGTGCGACAGGTGCTCCAGAGGCGAAATGGAGAAAAATCACCACAGAGATTGCGCTAAAGGACTGGGGTTGGCTGCCATGAAGATATTCTGAGGAGGCTCACATGACCCTGCAGAGGCAGACCAAGGAAAATACCAGCGAAACAAAAGATCATTCCCACGAGAAGACTAGAACACCATGCTCTAACCCCACATGCTCATAGAACAAAGGACTCCACCCTAGTGAATGCCAAAAAGGGGCCAAGCAAGCTGCAGTCTATGGCCCCAGAGGCAAGCATGAATCCCAGAGGTGGAAGGCAGGGGACTGCTAAGGTCCTGACCCCAGAGATTGCAACTACCCCCAAGCTGTAGGTGGCCATGGGTCGCTACCCATGTCTTCCCGGGAGGCTGAGTGGCATGGCTCTGCCAAGAATGTCACCACCTAGGACCAACTCCCCCTGGAGAAGTGGACAACCTGCCTCAGGCTGGGGCAACTCTGCAGGGGCCATCTGGGAGCCCTAGAAGCGTGGCTCTGCCAAGAGTCCCACAGCCTGGAACCAACTCCTCTGAGGAAATGCACGACCTGCCTCAGACTGTGCCAACGTCTCACAGGGACTAACCATAGAGAACACTCCCCACCCTAGTGGTGTCTGCTGTACCCTTACCCCTTCCCAGCATAACTGAACAAGTGAGCCCTAATAAGCGACTGCTGCTGCTGCTGCTAAGTCGCTTCAGTCATGTCTGACTCTGTGCGACCCCATAGACGGCAGCCCACCAGGCTCCACCCTCCCTGGGATTCTCCAGGCAAGAACAGTGGAGTGGGTTGCCATTTCCTTCTCCAGTGCATGAAAGTGAAAATGAAGCAGAGGACACACTGAAGAGAGACTTACAAGCAGAGGCAGGCCAAAAACCAAAGCAGAATGCCAAGTCTGCATGAGCAACGGAAAAAAGGAGAAATCGTCCTGGAAGTGGCAGGTGCAATGGTTGGTTAGTTGCTCAGCTGTGTCTGACTCTGTGACTCCTGTATTCCACCAGGCACCTCCATCCATGGAATGTTCCAGGCAAGAAGGCTCAAGGGGGTAGCCATTCCCTTCTCCAGGGAATCTTCCTGACCCAGGAAATTAAGCCGGGTCTCCTGCACTGCAGGTAGATTCTTAACCATCTGAGCCACCAGAGAAGCCCTGGTTTAAATCTCCACAATTAGCATTAGACTGTGTGTTTGAGGGGCAACTTTAGACTTTGAAACAATTAAAACTTGGAGCAAGGGAAGATCTGAGCTGACTCCACACTGCCCAAAACAGGTCCAGAGACCTTCCTAGAAATATTGGAGGACTTTCTGAGTAGGCAAATAGACTGGAACGGGAAAATGGAAGAATCATTTGGACATATATATATATATATGTATTGCCTCTCCTCCCTTTTGTCATTTTTAAAATTTTTCCTAATATTGTCCTAATATGGTTCTTTATTATTCCTTTAATTTTTATTTATTATAAACTATTTTTCTTTTGTTTAAAAAAATAACCTATTTTTAAAATAATTTCCATGTGTTTGATTTTTTTTAATTTTTTTTATATTTTATTTTTTTTTAACTTTACAATATTGTATTGGTTTTGCCATATATCAAAATAAATCTGCCACAGGTATACATGTGTTCCCCATCCTGAACCCTCCTCCCTCCTCCCTCCCCATATCATCCCTCTGGGTTGTCCCAGTGCACCAGCCCCAAGCATCCAGTATCATGCATTGAACCTGGACTGGCGACTTGTTTCATATATATTATACATGTTTCAATGCCATTCTCCCAAATCATCCCACCCTTGCCCTCTCCCACAGAGCCCAAAAGACTGTTCTATACATCAGTGTCTCTTTTGCTGTCTCGTATACAGGGTTATTGTTACCATCTTTCTAAATTCCATATATATGTGTTAGTATACTGTATTGGTGTTTTTCTTTCTGGCTTACTTCACTCTGTATAATAGGTTCCAGTTTCATCCACCTCATTAGAACTGATTCAAATGTATTCTTTTTAATGGCTGAGTAATACTCCATTGTGTATATGTACCACTGCTTTCTTATCCATTCATCTGCTGATGGACATCTAGGTTGCTTCCATGTCCTGGCTATTATAAACAGTTCTGCGATGAACATTGGGGTACACGTGTCTCTTTCCCTT
>NW_011488621.1:1624823-1625337 GCF_000754665.1 Bison bison bison
TCATAAGGCAGTTCTATTTCCAGTTTTTTAAGGAATCTCCACACTGTTCTCCAAAGTGGCTGTACTAGTTTGCATTCCCACCAACAGTGTAAGAGGGTTCCCTTTTCTCCACACCCTCTCCAGCATTTATTGCTTGTAAACTTTTGGATCGCAGCCATTCTGACTGGCGTGAAATGGTACCTCATAGTGGTTTTGATTTGCATTTCTCTGATAATGAGTGATGTTGCGCATCTTTTCATGTGTTTGTTAGCCATCTGTATGTCTTATTTCTGATTTTTGATTTTGTATTTCTTTCTAAATTTTGTTTATTTATTTACTTGTTTTTGGCTGTGCTGGGTCTTCCCTGTTGCACAGGCTTTTCTCTAGTTGCAGAGAAAGGGGGCTCCTCTGCAGCTGTGATGTGCAAGTTTCTCAGTGTGGTGGCTCCTGGGCACACGGGCTTCAGTAGTTGCGGGCACATGAGCTCAGTAGTTGCAGCTCCCAGGCTCTAGAGCACAGGCTCAATAGTTTTGTT
>NW_011488621.1:1625437-1634581 GCF_000754665.1 Bison bison bison
GCATGCGGGATCTCCCTGGATCAGAGATTGAACCCATGTCTCCTACATTGGCAGGCAGATTCCTTACCACTGAGCCACCAGGAAGCCCTGTTTTTGTATTTTTGAGAAACTACTTTTTCCATGTTTTTTATTTTTGTTCATTGATCTTTGGTTTTTAACTTTGTATCTTTGAGAGTCTAACTTTTAGTATTGATTTTTACTTAGAGTTTGATTATTGGCTTGATTGCCTTCTTCTCTTTTGACTCCTCTTATCCTTTTTTCCCCTTTCCTCCTACTTCCCTCTTCTTTTTCCTAGATAAGTGTGTGAAACTTTTGGGGTATTCTTGGCTGTTGAGAGCTGTTTTACCATTAGTCTAGTGACTTAGCTGCAGCCGCAGGTGTTTCACTTCTGGGCTGTGTGGTCTGTGAAGTATTGATGTTACTGTAAGTGGTTGGACCTAAAACCCAGAGGCAAAAGACTCAACTCCAGGACTTTGGACCACCAGAGAACTTCCAGCTTCATGAAAATTTAGTACGTGAGAGCCCCCCACAAAAGCCAGCCAAATCCAGGGATGTACACCCCATGTCAATCCTTCAGAAAAAAAGGGGCACAATCCTGCACATTAGCAGACAGGATGCCCTGAGACACTGAGCACACAGATGCCCCAGAGCACAGCACTGGACATGGCACGCCCTCAAGAGAGACAGATGCAGCTCCATCCACGAGAACAAAGGCACAAGTCCCCCAGCCAGGAAACCTTAACAAGGCACTGGCCTAACCCCACCCACTGGGGGCAGACTCCACAATTAGGAGGAACTACCACCTTCCAGCCCACCAGAAAAGAGACCCCCCCCCAAACAGTAAATTAAGCAAAATGAAAAGTCAAAGATGGACACAGAAGATAAAGGAACATGGTAAAAACCCACATAACCAAATGAATGGAGAGGAAATAGGCATTCCAACTGAAAAAGAATTCAGAGTAATGATAGTAAAAATGATCCAAGATCCTGAAAGTAAAATTGGAGGCACAGATAAAAAGACTGGAGGCACAGATCAAGAGGATGTAAGAAATATTTAACGAGGACTAGATGAATTAAAGAATAAACAGTAATGAACAATGAATAGCTGAGAGTAAAAGTAAACTGGAGGGAACCAACAGTAGAGTAACTGAGGCAGAAAAAGATAAGTGAGCTGGAAAATACACTGGTGGAAATAACTGAAGCAAAACACCATAAAGAAGAAAAGAATCAAAAGTAATGAGGATGGTCTCAGACACCTCTGGGACAACATTAAGCACCCAACATTTAGAATTACAGGGGTCCCAGAAGAAGACAAAAGGAAAGGGCATGAGAAAATATTTGAGGATATTATAGTTGAAAAATTCCCTAAAATGGGAAAGGAAATAGCCACCCAAGTCCAGGAAACCCAGAGAGCTACATATAGGATAAACCCAAGGAGAAACAAATCAAGACACATATTAATCAAACTAATAAAAATTAAACACAAAGAATATGAAAAGTAGAAAAGGAAAAGCAGCAAATAATATACAATGGGATTCCCGTGAAGCTAAAAGATAATCTTTTAACAGACACTGTGCAGGCCAGAAAGGAATGGCAGGATATACTTAAGGTGATGAAAGTGGAAACCTACAACCAAGATTACTCTATCCAGGAAGGATCTCATTCAGATGTGAAGGAGAAATGAAAAACTTTATAGACAAGCAAAAGTTAACAGAATTTAGAACCATCAAACTAACTCTCCAATGAATGCTAAAGGAAATTCTCTAGATAGGAAATAAGAAAAAAGTCTACCAAAACAAGCACAAAACAATAAAGAAAATGGTAACTGATGTGAAGAACCGACTCATTGGAAAACACCCTGATGCTGGGAGAGATTAAAGGCAGGAGGAGAAGGGGATGACAGAGGATGAGATGGTTGGATGGCATCACCTACTCAATGGACATGGGTTTGGATAAAGAAAAGCATTACATAATAATCATGAGATCACTCCAAGGAGCAGATAACAATTTCACAATCCCAACAAAGGAGCACCAAAATACATAAGGCAAATGCTAACAATTATTCAATTGGAAATTTATAGTTACATAATAATAGTGGAAGATATTCATACCCAATTCACATTAATGAACAGATCATTGAGACAGAAAATTAATAGGGAAACACAAGCTCTAAAGGATACATCGGACCAGTGGGACCTAATTGACGTCTACAGGGCATTTCACCTGAAAACAATAGATTTCACTTTTTTCTCAAGTGCACATGGAACATTATCCAGGATAGATCACATCTCGGGCCATAAATCAAGGCATAGTAAATTGTTAAAAATTGAAACAACTTCAAGCATCTTTTCTGACCACAACACTATATGATTAAATAACAACTACAAGAAAGAAAACTTTACAAAAAACAAACACATGGAGGCCAGACAATACACTTCTGAATAACCAACAGACCCCTGAAGAAATGAAAAAGGAAACGAAAATATACCTAGAAACAATGACAATGAAAACACAACAACTCAAAATCTATGTGATACAGTAAAAGCAGTGCTAAGAGGAAAGTTTATAGCAATACAAACCTCCCCCCAAAAAACAAGAGAGACATCAAATAAACAACCCAACCTTACCCCTAAAGTAAATAGGAAAAGAAGAACAAAAGAACTTCAAAGTTGGTTTAAGGAAAGAAGCCATAAGGATCATAGCAGAAATGAAAGAAATGAAGGAAACTATATCAAAGATCAATAAAACGAAAAGCTAGTTCTTTGAGAAGATAAAATCAACAAACCGTTAGACTCATCAAGAAAAAAAAGGGAGAAGACTGAAATCAATAAAATTAGAAATGAAAAAGATGAAATTACAAGAGACAAAAAAGAAATACAAAGGGTTATAAGTGACTACTATAAGCAACTAATGGCAATAAAATGGAAAACCTGGAAGAAATGGACAAATTCTTAGAAAAGTATGACCTTCTAGAACTAAAAGTATGACCAAGAAGAAAGCGAAAATATGAACAGATAAATCACAAACACAGTAACCAAGACTGTAATCAAAAATCTTCCAACAAAGAAAAGTCCAGGGCTAGATAGCTTCACAGGTAAAATCTACCAAAAGTTTAGAGAAGAGTTAACATCTATCCTACTCAAACTCTTCCAGAAAATCACAAAGGAAGGAAAACTCCCAAACTCATTCTACAAGGCTACCATCACCCTGATACCAAAAAAGACAAAGATGCAAAAGAAAGAAAGAAAATTGAAAATTACAGGCCAATACGACTGATGAACATGAATGCAAAAATCTTCAAAATTCTACCAAACAGAATCCAGCAACACATTAAAAAGATCATACATAATGACCAAGTTGGCTTTATCCCAGCAGTGCAAGGATTTTTTAATATATGAAAATTAATCGGTATGATATACCACATTAATTAACTGAAAAATAAAAACCATAGGATCATCTCAATAGATGCAGAGAAAGCTTTTGACAAAATTCAGCATCCATTTATGAGCTAAAAAAGAAAAAAAACTCTCCAGAGAGTAGGCATAGAAGAAATATACCTCAACATACTAAAGGCCAAATGCAAAAAATCCACAACAAATATTATTTTCCATGGGGAAAAATTGAAAGAAATTCCTCTAAAATCAGGACCAATACAAGGGTGCCCACTCTCACCACTAATATTCAAAATAGTTTTGAAGTTCTAGCCACAACAATCAGAGAAGAAAAGAAAAGCAACCCAGATTGGAAAAGAAGTAAAACTCTCACTGTTTGCAGATGACATGATTGTTTACATAGAAAATTCTAAAGATACCACCAGAAAATTACTAGTACTAATCAATGAATATAGTAAGGGTGCAGGATACAAAATTAGTACACAGAAATCCCTTGTACTTCTATACACTAACAATGAAAAATCCTAAAGAGAAATTAAGGAAATGATTTTTTTATCATTGCAACAACAACAATAAAGGAATAATACACTTAGAAATAAATTTACTTAAAGAGACAAGAGACTTTTATGCAGAAAAATATGACACAAATGAAAGAAATTATGGATGACATCAACAGATGGAGCAATATACCATGTTCTTGCACTGGAAGAATCAATATTCTAAAAACAACTATAATACCAAAGCAATCTATAGACTCAACACAGTCCCTCTCAAACTACCAATGGTATTTTTCACAGAACTATAACAAATAATTTCACAATTTGTATGGAAACACAAAAGACTCAGAATAGTTAGCCAAAGCAATCTTGAGAAAGAAGAATGGAGCTAGAGGAATCAACCACCCTGACCTCAGACTATACTACAATGCTACAGTCATCAAAACAGTATGGTACTTGAACAAAAACAGAAATTATAGACAAATGGAACAAGATACAAAACCCAGAGATAAATCCACAGATGTATGGGCACCTTATCTTTGACAAAGGGGCAAGAATATACAATGGAGAAAAGACAGTCTATTCAATAAGTGATGCTGGGAAAATTGGGTAGGTGTAAAAGAATAAAATTAGGACACCTCCTAAAATCAAAGAGAAAAATAAACTCAAAATGAATTAAAGACATAAATGTAAGGCTGAAAACCATAAAACTCTTAAAGGGCAACAGGCAGAACACTCTTTGATGTAAATCACAGCAAGATCCTCTATGACCCCACCTTCTAGAGTAATGGAAATAAAAATTAAAATAAGCAAGTGGGACCCAATTAAATTTAAAAGCTTTCACAACAAAGGAAACTATAATCAGAGTGCAAAGAGAACTATCAGAATGGGAGAAAGTAAGAGCAAATGAAACAACTGACAAAGCCGTTGACTAAATGGACAGTTGCCTGGTTTGATCTCCTTGATGTGCAAGGGACTCTCAAGAGTCTTCTCCAGCACCACAGTTTGAAAGCATCAATTCTTCAGTGCTCAGCCTTCTTTATGGTCCAACTCACATCTGTACATGACTACTGGAGAAACCATAGTTTTGACTATACAGACCTTTTTCAGCAAAATAATGTCTTTGTTTTTTATATGCTGTACAGATTTGTCATAGCTTTTCTTCAAAGGAGCAAACATCTTTTAATTTCATTGCTGCAGTCACCATCTGCAATGATTTTGGAGCCCAAGAAAATAAAGTCTATCACTGTTTCCATTGTTTCCCCATCTATTTGCTATGAAGTGATGAAACTGGATGAATACACAGAACAATACAAAAAAAAAAGATCTTAATGCCCTGGACAACCATGGTGGTGTGATCACTCACCTAGAGCCAGATATCCTGGAGTGTGAAGTCAAGTGGGCCTTAGGAAGCACTGCTGCTGCTCAGTCGCTTCAGTCGTGTCCAACTCTGTGCGACCCCATAGACAGCAGCCCACTAGGCTCTTCTGTCCCTGGGATTCTCCAGGCAAGAATACTGGAGTGGGTTGCCATTACAGTATTCCTTAAAAACTAGGAATAAAACTACCCTTGTTGTTGTTTGTTGTTCATTTGCTGTCGCGTCTGACTCTGCAACCCATGGACTGCAGTATGCCAGTCTTCCTTGTCCTTCACTATCTCCTAGAGTTTGCTCAAACTCATGTCCATTGAGTTGGTGATACTATCTAACCATCTAATCCTCTGTCATCCCCTTCTCCTCCTGCCCTCAATTTTTCCCCACATCAGGCTATTTTCCAATGAGTCGGTTCTTCCCATCAGGTGGTCTAAATATTGAAGTTTCAGCTTCAGCATCAGTCCTTTCAATGAATATTCAGGATTGATTTCCTTTAGGATTAACTGGTTTGATCTCCTTGCTACCCAAGGGACTCTCAAGAGTCTTCTCCAGCACCACAGTTCCAAAGTATCAATTCTTCAATGCTCAGCCTTCTTTATGGTCCAGATCTCACATTTGCACATGACCCAATAATCCCACTACTGGACATATACCCTCAGGTAACCATAATTCAAAAAGACACATATACCCTAATGTTCATTGCAGCACTGTTTGCAAGAGCTAGTACATGGAAGCAGACTAATATGTCCATCAACGAATGAATGGATAAAGAAGTTGTGATACACCTTGTTGGTTTCAGTTGAGAGATATCTTGCTTATCTGGACTCCACAGTTCTTCAACAGAGAAATCCTGAAAAGGACTGACTGGTTCTTGCAGTTTCAAACAATGACCCACATCCTGCTTGTTCCTCCTTTCCTGAGTGCATCCCCTATGTGGCCTTCCATGACGTGTGGTATCTTCCTCTCCTGGACTGGTTCAGTGGCATTTAGAGATGTGGCCATAGACTTCTCAGAGGATGAATGGGAATTCCTGTACTCGGCATGGAGGGACTTTTAGAGGGATGTGACCTGAGAGAATGACAGCAACTTCATCCCACTAGCAGGACCTTCCAAGTCTAAACCAGATGTGATTACCCTATTGGAAGAAGAGAAGGAGCCCTGGGATGATTGTGAGGGAAAGAACAGGAAGACATAACCCTGGTGAGGACCGAGCAGGCATGGGGAATTGTTACTGTAGGAAATAGCCAAGTGTGTTAGGGTAGAGACATACCTTTGAGATGTTACAGATCTCTCTTCAACAGCCTGTGGAGGAAAGGCCTGAGACCTTGGAAGCAAAATGTGTTAAGCCCAGGCTAACAGCAACAGCAACAAAAAGAAGTTGTGATACCTATACACAATGAATATTACTCAGCTATAAAAAAGAACAATCCTGAGTCGGTTCTAATGTGGTGGATGAACCTAGAGCCTATTGTACAGAGTGAAGTAAGACAGAAAGAGAAAAGCAAATATGATTATATTAATGCACATGTATGGAATCTAGAAAGATGGTACTAATGATCCTATTTGTAGGATAGTAAAAGAGATGCAGACATGAAGAGGAGACAGACTTTTGGTTACCATGGGGGAGGGAGAAGGTGGGAAGATGAGAGCGAGTAGTAATAAAACATATACATTCCCATATGTAGAATAGATAGCCAGCAGGAAGTTGCTGAATGAGACAGGGAACCCAAAGCCGGTGCTCTCTGACAACCTAGTGGGGTGGGATGTAGAGAGAGGTGGGAGGCAGGTTTAAGAAGGAAGGAGACGTGTGTGGCTGTGGTTGATTCATGTTGATGTATGGCAGAAAGCACTATATTGTAAAGTAATTATCCTCCAATTAAAAAATAAAATTAAAAAAATAAGTAAATAAATGAGTAGATCATTTGACTTCTAGTCAAAATAATACCCATTCAAAGAGAATAACTGCCCTTTGACATTTGAACAGTGAGAGTCAAGAAACAAAGCAGGGGTAATCTAGGACATTTTCTGATGCAAACCAGGATCACATCAAAAGAACCATGTTTCTTACTCTCGTGCTGTATAAGCCTCTGTGTTTTCACATAGAGGTTTATTGTTGCTTATGTTGCTTATACTCATTAATAATATTCCATATATTTTGGCAGCCCATGTGCTGTGCTTTTGTTTTATAGCCAGGAGATGAGAGATTAGAGAAAATTATTCAAAAAGCAAGTCAGACACCATTTTCAACAAAGTATACTCAAACATCTCATGGAAGTTACTCCTCCCTCCAGAAGGAGACCCAACTGACTTTAATGTCAAAGTCACAGATGTAGGGAGTACAGCTTTTACTAAGAGGAAAATGTTGAGGTCTAGTAAGAAGAAGGCCAGAAGGAAGCAAGTTAGGATTTAAAGGAGAACTGAAAGCTTTTGAGAAGCACATATTGGCAATGGATTTTAATGGTTTAGAAGTTTGGGGACAAACATTATTATGGGGGGGAAAAAAATCCTGGGCGCTTCTCTGTAATGAAACCTCTGCATATATTCCCTGAATATCCAAGTGGTTGAGAATTTTGTGACTTGAGGCCTCTTTCCCTCAGGGATATAATTAATAACTATTATTACTAAAATTTAACAACCAAGAAATATTTTTAAAGTATTCACTCAGTATCTATATACTATGGCTCTAAGATAGAATGTCTCTCTTTGAAATAACAGAATTTTTAAAAATCAGAATAAACAGCAGTTATTCCTTTTAAAAAAGGGAAGTACACAAACTCTATTACATTTTTTATTACAAATAGATTATGAATTCCTTTTACTAAATTAAGAAATTACAGATTATAAAAACTAGTTTTAAAAAATTGAACCATATCATATCTGGCTTTATAATCTACTTTTTAACTTATATACTTACTTTAAAATTTATATACTTATACTATATTTCATGAATATGCTTATTATTTATCATTAATTAGTGTTCTATAAAGTCATTTTTAATGATAGCATACTATTCCATACTATGAATATCTTATTATCTATATAAGCAATAGTTAATAGTCAGATACCTGGTTTCCTTTTGCTTCTCTCTTCATTTATTTCTTTTATAATTGGTGAAGCTGGTTTCTGATATTTTCTCTTAATTTTTTAATTTGTCAAAGCTTCAAAATATAGCAAAGGAAAATACTAAACTGTAGATAAGTGGGTGCATTGTACATAGACAATGCAAAACTAAAATAAAGACTCTCCTCATCTTAGCCAAGAAATAAAACACTTAATACTCCAATAGGAAGAAAAACAGTCATTTCTTTTGATTAAAATCTATGCAGTTATCTTGCTATAAAAATTAAATAAAATGACCAATAATCCTCTATTTTATATTAACACCTATTAAGCATTTACAGAGGAAAAGAAGACTTGACATCCTCTCTTTACCCACATTCAGATTTATGTTATTAAAATAAACAGATTACTTACTGTGGAGAGCAGTGTAGTGTGTTTCTAAATTCAAGCAGATGGGGTGGTATTAAACCTATGAGCATATTAGGAAATCTTTAAAGATAAATTTATTTTCATTTCTGCTGGAATAAAACACTGTTGTGAAATAAGTCTCTTCATTTCAGTTCAGTTCAGTCGCTCAGTCATGTCTGACTCTTTGCGACCCCATGAATCGCAGCACGCCAGGCCTCCTTGTCCATCACCAACTCCCGGAGTTCACCCAGACTCACATCCATCGAGTCAGTGATGCCATCCAGCCATCTCATCCTCTGTCGTCCCCTTCTCCTCCTGCTCCCAAGCCCTCCCAGCATCAGTGTCTTTTCCAATGAGTCAACTCTTCGCATGAGGTGGCCAAAGTACTGGAGTTTCAGCTTTAGCATCATTCCTT
>NW_011488621.1:1634681-1635196 GCF_000754665.1 Bison bison bison
GGATTGATTTCCTTTAGGATTAACTGGTTTGATCTCCTTGCTACCCAAGGGACTCTCAAGAGTCTTCTCCAACACCACAGTTCAAAAGCATCAATTCTTCGGCACTCAGCCTTCTTCACAGTCCAACTCTCACATCCATACACGACCACAGGAAAAGTCATAGCCTTGACTAGACGAAACTTTGTTGGCAAAGTAATGTCTCTGCTTTTGAATATGCTATCTAGGTTGGTCATAACTTTCCTTCCAAGGAGTAAGCATCTTTTAATTTCATGGCTGCAGTCACCATCTGCAGTGATTTTGGAGCCCAAGAAAATAAAGTCTGACACTGTTTCCACTGTTTCCCCATCTATTTCCTATGAAGTGATGGGACCGGATGCCATGATTTTCATTTTCTGAATGTTGAGCTTTAAGCCAACTTTTTCACTCTCCACTTTCACTTTCATCAAGAGGCTTTTTAGTTCCTCTTCACTTTCTGCCATAAGGGTGGTGTCATCTGCATATCTGAGGTTATTGAT
>NW_011488621.1:1635356-1647658 GCF_000754665.1 Bison bison bison
TCATGATGTACTCTGCATATAAGTTAAATAAACAGGGTGACAATATACAGCCTTGACATACTCCTTTTCCTATTTGGAACCAGTCTGTGGTTCCATGTCCAGTTCTAACTGTTTCTTCCTGACCTGTGGAATTATATAATTACCAGTTATATAATGTACCTGTTTTCAACTTTATTTTACCTGTTTATTTATATCCTGAACTAGGTGTTTCCTTCAAGGTCTGTTGCTAGTGAAATGTCATAAGCAAACCTCAGTGGGCAGGTAGGACTCCTGGAGTATGAACTCAGAACCCCTCACTCTAAACAGTCAGTCTACAATGTTACATATATGGATACATCTGCCGATGCCCTAAGAGCCTATTACACACCTTTACCTGTCCTTCTTCCTCATTAGACTGGAAGCTCTCAGAGGACTGGGATCTTATCTTTCATGTCTTCATGTCATCTTCACTTCCTATCAAAATATTGGAAGTGTAGCAAAGTTAAATAAATACTTGCTAAAAGAATTAATATATGTCATCCATTCACATAAGGTCATCAAACTACTTTTTTTGTTGATTTAGCAAGTTGTGTGTCTTCCAACATGTCTGTTAGAAAGAATACTGACTTCTAAAAAAAAAAAACACACACAATTTGAAATGTTTTATTTTGTGTTTTATCACCACTCTGTTTATCTGCCCTCAAGGACTCACAGCTAAGGCATTTTAGACAGGAAAATAAAATATGACAAGAAAACAGCTTGAAATAAAACTGACCCTCATACTTATCCCATGCACAATCAAATTAAGCTCTCCATACCTGATCTGGTTAATTGAAATGGATGGCAGATAATCCCACAGAAAGATGATACAAAAAAATTTAGGGCTCTTAATGATAAGATGGGGAAGTTTGTATATCTCTCTTAATCTCTTTTCTGGTATTTTTATAATTTAGTCTTCTATATTTGGGAACAAAGTTGGGAAGGGTCAACAATCCCCCCAAAATAAAGAAGAAAACAATAAGGTGGCTGTGAGGCTTTGTGGACTAATTGAAATCCTTACTTTTTTTTTTTTTTTTGAAATCCTTACTTTTTAACAAGAAAATTACTTGTACCTACATTTTTCTTAAGAGCTAAAGGTACCCTTGAATTATACCTGAATCCCTGTCTTTCATGTGTAGCAGTATCATATACATCAAGCTCTTTGCTTAGAAAGCGGTCCTGCACCCGTATTAAAGTTGACATGCAGGGCTGTTGGATGTTGGATATCAACATGCATTTCTTCGTCGACAAAATGTTGTGCTGACTGACTCACCCATATACAAGGAATTCTTTACTTCATTTTATTTTATTTAAAATATCTTATAAACTATTTGATGGCAAATCATTTCGACTGAAAGGGAAACAGTGACATCTGGTGGAATATTTTTATCTGAACAAATAGTCATCAACATATTTATTCCCTCAAAATAAGTGTTTGAAATATACATTCTTTCCCTAGAGAAAAAGTGTGCCTTTGTAATGAAATGAGATTTTTCAGTTAATGTCCAGAGCAATAAATCTTAAAGAAAAAAAAGCCCCAAAATGGATTACAAGGAATTGTATCTTCTATCATTCTAGCCATTTGAGCAATGCAATCTGAAAGTCACAAGCAATATGGTAATTCAGAGATATGTAAACATACTCATATATATATGTATGTATATGTATATATTAATTATATATTATATGCTTTATGTATAGCCCATTAATTATATAATATATATTATAATGCTATATTAACTACATATTATATGTATTATATTATGTATAACTATATATATTATATTAACTATAAATATATGTGGATATAATACATATATATATCAATTATGTATGATTTTATATACAATGTACATACAGACATATATTGACTATGTATTAGTATTAATTATATATCTACATATTATATATTTAATATAGCTACATATGTATAACACACAAGAAAAATTTGTGAGGTCTGTCAATCTGGAAAAAAGTGAAACATGCTTTTATAATGTTCATGAGGGCTTAATCTAGACCATAATAGATGTGCAAATATTAAAATGTGTATGTACCATATAAATTTTATATTAATCTATAATTAAATATGAATAGTGAATAACCACACAGTACTGAATGATGGTCTAGCCTGGTGCCCGTATAGCAGTCACAAAGCGTAAATGTTCCCATGATTACTAATCGTGCTACACGTCCTGGAATGTGAGTCATTTGCTACTGCTGTGTACTGCAAACTCTAAGTCAAATAAAGCCAAGGATTTCGTCTAGGCAGAGGAGGGGAGGTGACATGGAGAGAGTCTTGAAAGGTAGTTTAGATCTTGGACTTGGATTCCTGCAGATCTGGGCTAGAATTCTGCTTTCAGCAGCCGTGTGAAAGTGGAGAAGTCATTTAATTTCTCTGTCTGTCCCTGTTAGTAAAATGGGGACAAAAGAGCAACGAAGTTATTGCCAAGTATTAATAGAAAAATATGGGTGAGACACCTTAGTGGACTGATGGGAAGTAACACTTACATGTTGAAGGTATAATTATCCTATTACTCCCTTTTTACTTTTCTGTGTTTAGTTTACAAACGTGTATAATGTGTTTTTTTTGGGGGGGCACGTTGCCTGGCAAGTGGGATCTTAGTTCCCTGACCAGGGATTGAACCCCACACTCCTGCATTGGAAGCCTGGAGTCTCAACCACTGGACCACCAGGGAAAGTCTCTCTCTCTTTTTTTTTTCATTTTCACCAAGAACTGATTGAACAATATATTCACTGTTTTGTTCCACTACCTTCTGCCATTTTTCTGGCAACTTCATAACTCCGTCTTCCCAAAACTTTTATCTGTTTGAGCAAATAACTGTTTTAGGTGCCCTTGGCAGTCTTTCAGAGAACTGAAATTTTTCCATTAAAATAGTTTGGTAAAGACAAAAATAAATGGAAATTCGAAGGTGCAATATCTGGTGAATATGGTGGATGAATCAGAACTTGGCGGCCAAGCTGTAACAGCTTTTGTCCGATCATCAAAGAAATATGTGGTCTTCCAGTATCCTGAGGGAAGACTGTATGCTTTCTGTTGACTAATTCCAGATGCTATTCACTGAGAGCTGCTTTCGGCTGGTCTAATTGGGAGCTGTACTTGCAGAATTTGTTGGAATTGTACACTGCTGTATAATACATTGCATGACACAGTATGTTGTACCACATATTTCTCATTGTTTAAAAGTTTCTGACCTTGATTACAAAGATCAGAGTGACCCAGCAGTTGGGAACTTGGGATCTAGGGCAAAATCAGAAAGTGGTTCAAATCTTGGCTCTTTCACTTCCTGTGTGGTGTTGGGCAAGTTACTTAATTTTCCTGTGACCCAGTTTCATCATTTATAAATGAGAATAAAACTTTATCTTATCTCACACAGCTTTATTATGAGAATTTATTATGAGACTTTATTGTGAGGTTTAAATGTGTTTATGCATACAAAGCTTTACAGCGCTATCTGGCAAGGTAAGGGCTATATAAATACTACTTTTTAGTATTGAATTATCTAAATTGTAATAACACAGAAATCAAACAGAACACTTGGTCTACTTTCCCAAATAATTTCAAGAGATGTGAGTGGAAAACTTGACCTAAATTTGACTCCTAAAGTATGTGTGGAAATATCAATAACCTCAGATATGCAGATGATACCACCCTTATGGCAGAAAGTGAAGAGGAACTAAAGAGCCTCTTGATGAAAGTGAAAAAGGAGAGTGAAAAAGTTGGCTTAAAGCTCAACATTCAGAAAACCAAAATCATGGCATCCAGTCCCATTACTTCATGGCAAATAGATGGGGAAACAGTGGAAACAGTGGCTGAGTTTATTTTCTTGGGCTCCAAAATCACTGTAGATGGTGATTGCAGCCATGAAGTTAAAAGACGCTTACTCCTTGGAAGGAAAGTTATGACCAACCTAGACAGCATATTAAAAAGCAAAGACATTACTTTGCCAACAAAGGTCCATCTAGTCAAGGCTATGGTTTTTCCCATGGTCATGTATGGATGTGAGAGATGGATGATAAAAAAAAGCTGAGCACCAAAGAATTGATGCTTTTGAACTGTGATGTTGGAGAAGACTCTTGAGAGTCCCTTGGACTGCAAGGAGATTCAACCAGTCCATCCTAAAGGAGATCAGTCCTGGGTGTTCATTGAAAGGACTGATGTTGAAGCTAAAACTCCAGTACTTTGGCCACCTCATGCGAAGAGCTGACTTATTGGAAAAGACCCTGATGTTGGGAAAGATTGAGGGCAGGAGAAAGGAATGACAGAGGATGAGATGGTTGGATGGCATCACTGACTTGATGGATATGGGTTTGAGTGGACTCCAGGAGTTGGTGATGGACAGGGAGGCCTGGCATGCTGTGGTTCATGGGGTTGCAAAGAGTCGGACACAACTGAGCGACTGAACTGAATTGAAAGTGTGTGTGTGTGTGTGTGTGTGTGTTAGTTGCTTACTCTTGTCTAACTCTCTGTGACCCCATGGACTGTAGTGCACCAGGCTCCTCTTTCCATGGAATTCTCCAGGCAAGAATACTAGAGTGGGTTGCCATGCCCTCCTCCAGAGGATCGTCTGGACCCAGGGATCAAACCCAGGTCTCCTGCATTTCAGGCTCCTGCATTGCAGGCAGATTCTTTACCATCTGGGGGCTTCCCTGATAGCTTAGTTGGTTAAGGATCCACCTGCAATGCAAGAGACCCCAGTCTGATTCGTGGGTCAGGAAGATCTGCTGGAGAAGGGATAGGATACCCACTCCAGTATCCTTGGGCTTCCCTTGTGGCTCAGCTGGGAAAGAATCTGCCTGCAGTGTAGGAGACCACAGTTCAATCCCTGGGTTGGGAAGATCCCCTGGAGATGGGAAAGGCTACCCACTCCAGTTTTCTGGCCTGGAGAATTCCATGGACTCTATGGTCCATGGGGTCACAAAGAGTCGGACACGACTGAGTGACTTTCACTTTCACTTTCTTTACCATCAAATCTACCAGGGAAGCCTTCCTAGAGTATAAATAACCCAAAAGTGAGTTCCATGGCCACTGATCACTTTGACTAACTTATCCATTAATGAGTTTATATACACAACTGAAATTGCAATTCATTTTTTCCTTCTTATGTATGTATGATCTCGCCTTGGGGGTTGGTTAATTATTCTCGCTGTTGATATTCAGACATTGCTAGGTACATCTGATTGATTGGAATAAATTGTGTTGAATAGTATTGTGAGCTGGACCCAGAGGATAAACAGAAGAAAAATCAAAAAGGGCCTTGAATATTAAGTCTACCTATCAAATGGAGAAGTTTAATACATAGAGTCTTGTTCTTTGACTATCATGTACCATTTCCTATAATAAAGTTGTTTCTCCTATATTATGTGGAACTGTAGAAGTTCAGGATTGGGTCAGTGAGTGAGTGAAGGTCACTCGGTCCTGTCTGACTCTTTGCAACCCCATGGACTATATAGTCCATGGAATTCTCCAAACCAGAATACTGGGATGGGTAGCCTTTCCCTTCTCCAGGGGATCTTCCCAACCAAGGGATCAAACCCAGCTCTCCCACATTGCAGAATTCTTTCCC
Source organism: Bison bison bison (assembly GCF_000754665.1). Taxonomy (NCBI): domain Eukaryota; kingdom Metazoa; phylum Chordata; class Mammalia; order Artiodactyla; family Bovidae; genus Bison; species Bison bison. The sequence continues at coordinate 1,640,960 of NW_011488621.1, forward strand.
AGCTGAGCCACAAGGGAAGCCCCAGGATTGGGTGAAATGATCTCCTAATTCCAATAAGGCAAGGATCCTGTCAGCATTCCCCTTGAGTGATTGTCCATTCTCTGCTTGAGCACCTCCAGTGATTAAGAAACATCACCTCTTGAAATAGCACATGGTGTCTTATAGAAAGTAATTACTGTAACTAAAGTCAAACATGAAATAATAAGCAACCAATTTATCTCCTTCTTCATCACCAAAACCCAAGAAAACAAGTAAAGAATTGCTTTTGAAAAATCTCACAAGAGCCAGGGATGTTAATGAAACCTTGGAAGCTGATTTGGCAGAATAGAAAAACTGAGTTCTAAATCTGCAAGGGGGAAGACAAACCATGGAAAGGCTCAGGTACATCGGAGGTGTGATATAGAGCTGAAAATGAGAATTTATCGAAAGGTTGTTTCAAAAAAATTCAGACACCCAGATTCTCCCTCACACCTCATAAAGCCAGTGAACTGTCCTGCCGCCCACCCAGGCATATAGATTTACTTTCTGAAGATGTTGAACCGTAAAGATTGTCGCTTGGACACCAGGCACAGAGGACTGTGAAGCACCTTCTGAAAACAAGGGATTAAGTGTAGATCTGCATATTGAACACTGAGCCCCTCAGATGGGCTTCTAGCACAGTAGCCACCACCCAACTCCTTCCCCTGTTTCATCTGTGGAAATTTAACAGCCCAAGGGAAATATCTCTGATACTGACAATTAAGAATCTCCCTAAGTGGTCTCTCCCCCAAAATGATCACCTTGTGGTGAGGTCTACCATTTGCCTAACCTCATGCACATCAGAGCATTTAATTGCCTCGCTGTTGTGGATTCTGGATTCACCCTTCAGGACTGAGGTGATTCTCCCAGTTGCTGGATGCATTAATGGCTTATGGATCATAGCTGATTTCCTTTCTGGAAATCACCCCAAATGAAGACAGCTGCCTTGCCCAGAGGACAAACCCAATCCAGTGATTTATAGATGATTACAATCTCCCCAGAGAAAAACCCCAATCCAGCACACTCGCTTCAATTTAGTATATCTCTGAGGTGTCATCCCAGTACCAGAGCTTTCCCTGTTGTTCCCTGGTAAGTGACTGAAACAGTATTTCTACCAATTTCTCTCTCTCCCCCTCAGGTGTTGATCCCAAGGAAATCCCAAGTAAACTTACTATACAGTCTATTTCCCAGGGAACCTGACCTAACAGACTCACTCTAGAATTTGAAAGGGCATCTCAGCCTTTATTTTTAGGAAAGACTCTAACATGAAAGAGTGAGTCCAGATCAATTCAAAGTGAGGATACAAAAAAGAACTTAGAGGAGAAAGATAGTGCAGAGAATATTAAGCTAAATTTTTCTCAAAGAGATAAATTTCATTCATAAAATGAAAAACAAGATGCTCTAAGACAGAACTTTCAGAAAACAAAGAAGAAGTCTTGAGAATTAAAAATACATTAATAGAAATAAAAATTCTGATAGATTGAGAGATAAAATTGTGTAACTCTTCGGAATATAAAGCAAAATACAAAAAAGATGGAGATTAAGAAAGAGCATGAGAAAATTAGATCCAGGAGGCACAGCATTTTACTAGAAAAGGAATTTTTAAAATACAAATTAAAAAAAAAAAAACTAATAGAGAACATGAGAAAATGTCTCAAAACTGCAGGCCAAGAGTTTCTGAAGTATCCCACACAATGAACAAAAAAGCCCCACATTAATACAAATCAGTGAGAAGTTTCAGACTAGTAAAGAGTCTGAAATGCAGTACTTGGGTGCAATCTCAAAAAAAGACAGAATGATCTCTATTGATTTACAAGTCAAACAATTCAGTATCACAGTAACTCAAGTGTATGCCCCAACCACTAATGCTGAAGAAGCTGAAGTTGAATGATTCTATGAAGAAATACAGGATCTTCTAGTCTAACACCAAAACAGATGTCCTTTTCATAGGAGACTGCAATGCAAAAGTAGGAAGTCAAGAGATACCTGGAGTAAGAAGCAAGTTTGTTATTAGAGTACAAAATGAAGCAGGGCAAAGGTTAACAGAGCTTTGCCAAAAGAATGCACTAGTCATAGCAAACATCCTCTTCCAACAGCACAATAAAAGATTCTACACATGGACATCACCAGATAGTCAACACTGAAATCAGATGGATTATATTCTTTTGCAGCCAAAAATGGAGAAGTTCTATACAATCAGCAAAAACAAGACCAGGAGCTGACTGTGGCTCAGATCATGAACTCCTTATTGCCAAATTCAGACTTAAATTTAAGAAAGTAGAGAAAACACTAGATGATTCAGGTATGACCAAAATCAAATATCTTACAATTATACAGTGGAAGCAGCAAATAGATTCAAGGGATTAGATCTGATAGGCAGAGAGCCTAGAGAACTATGGATGGAGGTTCATGACATTGTACAGGAGGCAGGGATCTAGACCATCCCCAAGAAAAAGAAAGGCAAAAAGGTAAAATGGTTGTCTGAGGAGCCCTTACAAATAGCTGAGAAAATAAGGGAAGTGAAAGGAGAAAAGGAAAGATATACCCATTTGAATGCAGAGTTCCAAAGAATAATAAGGAGAGAAATAATAAAAAGAAAAAATAATAAGAAATATTATATAAAATATAATAAAAAATAAGAAGAAAATCTTCCTAAGTGATTAATGCAAAGAAATAGAGGAAAACAATAAAATGGAAAAACCTAGAGACCTATTCAAGAAAATTAGAGACACAAGGGAGCATTTCATGCAAAGATGGGCACAATTAAGGACAGAAATGGTATGGGCCTAGCAGAAACAGAAGATATTAAGAAGAGGTGGCAAGAATACACAGAAGAACTATACAAAAAATATCTTAATGACTCAGATAATCACGATGGTCTGATCACTAACCTAGAGCCAAACATCCTGGAGTGCGAAGTCAAGTGGGCCTTAGGAAGCATCACTACGAACAAGGTTACTGGAGGTGGTGGGATTTCAGCTGAGTTACTTCAAATCTTAAAAGATGATGCTGTTGAAATGCTATATTCAATATGCCAGCAAATCTGGAAAACTCAGCAGTGGCCACAGAGCTGGAAAAGGTCAGTTTTCATTCTAATCCCAAAAATGGGCAGTGCCAAAGAATGCTCAAATTACCACACAATTGCACTCATCTCAGTTCAGCTCAGTTCAGTGGCTCAGTTATGTCCAACTCTCTGCGAAACCATGGACTGCAACATGTCAGGCCTCCCTGTCCATTACCAACTTCCGGAGTTTACTCAAACTCACGTCCATTGAGTCGGTCATGCCATCCAGCCATCTTGTCCTCTGTCATCCCCTTCTCCTCCTGCCTTCAATCTTTCTCAGAATCAGGGTCTTTTCAAATGAGTCAGCTCTTTGCATCAGGTAGCCAAAGGATTGGAATTTCAGCAACAGAATCAGTCCATCCAATGAATATTCAGAACTGATTCCCTTTAGAATGGACTGGTTGGATCTCCTTGCAGTCCAAGGTGCTCTCAAGAGTCTTCTCCAGCACCCCAGTTCAAAAGCATCAGTTCTTCAGTGCTCAGCTTTCTTTAGAGTCCAACTCTCACGTTCGTACATGACTACTGGAAAAACCATAGCCTTGACTAAATGGACCTTTGTTGGCAAAATAATGCCTCTGCTTTTTAATATGCTGTCTAGGTTGATTATAACTTTTTTCCCAAGGAGCAAGGGTCTTCTAATTTCATGGCTGCAGTCACCGTCTGCAGTGATTTTGGAGCCCCAGAATATAAAGTCTGTCACTGTTTCCATTGTTTCCCCATCTATTTGCCATGAAGTGATGGGACCAGATGCCATGATTTTAGTTTTCTGAATGTTGAGTTTTAAGCCAACTTTTTCACTCTCCACTTTCACTTTCATCAAGAGGCTTTTTAGTTCTTCTTTGCTTTCTGACATAAGGGTGGTGTCACCTCCATATCTCACTTGCTAGCAAAGAAATGCTCAAAATTTTCCAAGCAATTCTTCAACAGTACATGAACCAAGAACTTTTAGATGCTCAAGCTGGATTTAGAAAAGGCAGAGGAACCAGAGATCAAAGTGTTGCTAATATCCATTGGATCATAGAAAAAGCAAGAGAATTCTGGAGAAACATCTATTTCTGCTTCACTGACTATGCTAAAACCTTTGATTGTGTGGATCACAACAAACTGTGGAAAATTCTTAAAGAGAAGGGAATACCAGACCCCCTTACTTGCCTGCTGAGAAATCTGTATGTAGGTCAAGAAACAACAGTGAGAACCAGACATGGAACAATGGAATGGTTCAAAATTGGGGAAAGAGTACATCAAGTCTATATATTGTCACCCTGCTTATTTAATTTATATGCTGAGTACATCATGCAAAATGCCAGGCTGAATGAAGCATAAGATGGAATCAAGATTGCGAGGAGAAATATCAATAACCTCAGATATGCAGATGACACCACCCTTACGGCAGAAAGTGAAGAGGAACTGAAGAGCCTCTTGATGAAGGTGAAAAGAGGAGAGTGTAAAAGCTGGCTTAAAACTCAACATTCAAAAAAATGAAGATCATGGCATCCAGTCCCATTCAGTTCAGTTCAGTCGCTCAGTCGTGTCCGACTCTTTGCGACTCCATGAATCGCAGCAAGCCAGGCATCCCTGTCCATCACCAACACCCAGAGTTCACTCAGACTCATGTCCATAGAGTCAGTGATGCCATCCAGCCATCTCATCCTCTGTCGTCCTCTTTTCCTCCTGCCCCCACTCCCTCCCAGCATCAGAGTCTTTTCCAATGAGTCAAATCTTTGCATGATTACTTCATGGCAAATGGATGGGGAAACAGTGGAAACAGTGACAGGCTTTATTTTCTTGGTCTCCAAAATCACTGCAAATGGTGACTGCAGCCATGAAATTATAAGGCACTTGCTCCTTGCAAGAAAAGCTATGACCAACTGAGATAACATATTAAAAAGCAGAAACATTAATTTGTCGACAAATGTCTATATTGCCAAAGCTATGGTTTTTCCAGTAGTCATGTATTGATGTAAGAGTCAGACCATAAAGAAGGCTGAACGCTGAAGAATTGATACTTTTTAACTGTGATGCTGGAGAAGACTCTGGAAAGTCCCTTGGACAACAAGGAGATCAAACATGTCTATCCTAAATAAAATCAATCTCAAATATTCATTGGAAGGACTGATGCTGACTCTGAAACTCCAGTACTTTGGCCACCTGCTGAAGAGCTGACTCATTATAAAAGACCCTGATGCTGGGAAGGATTTGAAGGCAAGAGGAGAAGGGGACGTCAGAGAGCAAAATGGTTGGATAGCATCACTGACTCAGTGGACATCAGTTTGAGCAAGTTCCAGGAGAGGTGAAGGTAAGGGAAGCCTGGCATGCTACAGTCATTGGGTCACAAAAAGTCAGACAGAACTGAGCGACTGAACAATAACAAAGTATAAAGAGCATTTACTGAAAATTTTCCACGAGAATAAAAAAATAAATGTAACATATATGCAAACGGTATTCTCAGGTTCTTAACAACAATCTTGAAAGTTAGAAAACAATAATGCAACCCATGCCTTAAAAATTTGAGAGAGTGTAATTTCCAATCCAGAATTCTAGTCCCAGGAACACTCTTAATCAACTTTAGAAAAGAACATAAACAGGTTTGTCAGGTTTCAAAATTTTTATTTATCATACGTCCTTTCTGAGGAAGCTTACTGGGAAAAATCTTCCTTTGAAATAGGGAAATAGAACAAGACATAGGATACTGTTACTATTTCAGAAAGAAGTAAGGAGTGTTGGAAAGACCCACAGCTGCCAGATAGGAGCCAGTGAGCTCAAGACTCCAAAGACGATTTTCCTAAGGAAAAAAATGGCATTGAAAGACTGACCAGCACGATTACTGCATTGACTGAAGCCCTACAGCTCTGATGGAGAATCTGGAGGATGAATTAACAAAAGTACCCAGGGGAAATAGCAAAAATACGATAATCATTAATTCTAAGAAAAACAAAACATTGTGTAAAACAGAAAATATCCTCAACACTTTATGTGACTCAATCATGAGCTATTTATATAAAACACATTCTAAATATTGATTTAACCAGAAACAGTTATTTAACTTGCTGGGAGAAAAGAAAAGGAGGGGAAATGATAGACACCCAAATTCCCATGTTAACAGTATGAAAAGGCAAAATGACAGGATACTGAAAGAGGAACTCCCCAGGTCAGTAGGTGCCCAATATGCTACTGGAGATCAGTGGAGAAATAACTCCAGAAAGAATGAAGGGATGGAGCCAAAGCAAAAACAATACCCAGTTGTGGATGTGACTGGTGATAGAAGCAAGGTCCGATGCTGTAAAGAGCAATATTGCATAGGAACCTGGAATGTCAGGTCCATGAATCAAGGCAAATTGGAAGTGGTCAAACAAGAGATGGCAAGAGTGAACGTCGACATTCTAGGAATCAGCGAACTGAAATGGACTGGAATGGGTGAATTTAACTCAGATGACCATTAAACCTACTACTGCGGGCAGGAATCCCTCAGAAGAAATGGAGTGGCCATCATGGTCAACAAAAGAGTCCAAAATGCAGTACTTGGATGCAATCTCAAAAACGACAGAATGATCTCTGTTCGTTTCCAAGGCAAACCATTCAATATCACAGTAATCCAAGTCTATGCCGCAACCAGTAAC
>NW_011488621.1:1647958-1649359 GCF_000754665.1 Bison bison bison
CAGTCAGCAAAAACAAGACGGGGAGCTGACTGTGGCTCAGATCATGAACTCCTTAATGCCAAATTCAGACTTAAATTGAAGAAAGTAGGGAAAACCACTAGACCATTCAGGTATGACTTAAATCAAATCCCTTATGATTATACAGTGGAAGTGAGAAATAGATTTAAGGGACTAGATCTGATAGATAGAGTGCCTGATGAACTATGGAATGAGGTTCGTGACATTGTACAGGAGACAGGGATCAAGACCATCCCCATGGAAAAGAAATGCAAAAAAGCAAAATGGCTGTCTGGGGAGGCCTTAAAAATAGCTGTGAAAAGAAGAGAAGCGAAAAGCAAAGGAGAAAAGGAAAGATAAAAGCATCTGAATGCAGAGTTCCAAGAATAGCAAGAAGAGATTAGAAAGCCTTCTTCAGCAATCAATGCAAAGAAAAAGAGGAAAACAACAGAATGGGAAAGACTAGGGATCTCTTCAAGAAAATCAGAGATACCAAAGGAACATTTCATGCAAAGATGAGCTCAATAAAGGACAGAAATGGTATGGACCTAACAGAAGCAGAAGATATTAAAAAGAGATGGCAAGAATACACAGAAGAACTGTACAAAAAAGATCTTCACGACCCAGATAATCACGATGGTGTGATCACTCACCTAGAGCCAGACATCCTGGAATGTGAAGTCAAGTGGGCCTTAGAAAGCAACACTATGAACAAAGCAAGTGGAGGTGATGGAATTCCAGTTGAGCTATTCCAAATCCTGAAAGATGATGCTGTGAAAGTGCTACACTCAATATGCCAGCAAATTTGGAAAACTCAGCAGTGGCCACAGGACTGGAAAAGGTCAGTTTTCTTTCTAATCCCAAAGAAAGGCAATGCCAAAGAATGCTCAAACTACCGCACAATTGCACTTATCTCACAAGCTAGTAAAGTAATGCTCAAAATTCTCCAAGCCAGGCCTTAGCAATATGTGAACCGTGAACTTCCTGATGTTCAAGCTGGTTTTAGAAAAGGCAGGGGAACCAGAGATCAAATTGCCAACATCCGCTGGATCATAGAAAAAGCAAGAGAGTTCCAGAAAAACATCTGTTTCTGCTTTATTGACTATGCCAAAGCCTTTGACTGTGTGGATCACAATAAACTGTGGAAAATTCTGAAAGAGATGGGAATACCAGACCATCTGATCTGCCTCTTGAGAAATTTGTATGCAGGTCAGGAAGCAACAGTTAGAACTGGACCTGGAACAACAAACTGGTTCCAAATAGGAAAAGGAGTATGTCAAGGCTGTATATTGTCACCCTGTTTATTTAACTTCTATGCAGAGTACATCATGAGAAACGCTGGACTGGAAGAAACACAAGCTGGAATCAAGATTGCCGGGAGAAATATCAACAACCTCAGATACT
>NW_011488621.1:1649459-1699750 GCF_000754665.1 Bison bison bison
TGGCAGAAAGTGAAGAGGAACTAAAAAGCCTCTTGATGAAAGTGAAAGAGGAGAGTGAAAAAGTTGCCTTAAAGCTCAACATTCAGAAAACGAAGATCATGGCATCCGGTCCCATCACTTCATGGGCAATAGATGGGGAAACAGTGGAAACAGTGTCAGACTTTATTTTTCTGGGCTCCAAAATCACTACAGATGGTGACTGCAGCCATGAAATTAAAAGACGCTTACTCCTTGGAAGGAAAGTTTTGACCAACCTAGGCAGCATATTCAAAAGCAGAGACATTACTTTGCCAACATAGGTTCGTCTAGTCAAGGCTATGGTTTTTCCTGTGGTCATGTATGGATGTGAGAGTTGGACTGTGAAGAAGGCTGAGCGTCAAAGAATTGATGCTTTTGAACTGTGGTGTTGGAGAAGACTCTTGAGAGTCCTTCGGACTGCAAGGAGATGCGACCAGTCCATTCTGAAGGAGATCAGCCCTGGGATTTCTTTGGAAGGAATGATGCTAAAGCTGAAACTCCAGTACTTTGGCCACCTCATGCGAAGAGTTGACTCATTGGAAAAGACTCTGATGCTGGGAGGGATTGGGGGCAGGAGGAGAAGGGGACGACAGAGAATGAGATGGCTGGATGGCATCACTGACTCTATGGACGTGAGTCTGGGTGAACTCCAGGAGTTGGTGATGGACAGGGAGGCCTGGCGTGCTGCGATTCATGGGGTCGCAAAGAGTCGGACACAACTGAGCGACTGATCTGATCTGATAGTAAAAGTGTTTAGATTTAATGTTTTTAGAGCAGAATATGCATAATATTTAGAAAATAGAGGGAAATATTAGAAGAATAAGTGAAACAGTCCATAAAGTTTGCTCTGGGAAGCAAGGATTAGGATGAAGAAAAAGAAGATAGCTGTTGTTTTAAATTACATGCTTTGCACTGTTATTTGTCTCTGTAAACTGTGTGCATGAATTATTTTAATGAACATTTTTTAAAAAAACAATAAGCAGTTGAAAGAAAATTTCTTTTTTTTATTCTGACCTATTATTTGCCTCTCTACCTTCTGGTCCTAATTGTCTGGTCATGACTCAACATATAAAAATATTGACAGTTTCTCATTATCATGACTATCTTTCAAGTACTTTAAACCGGAGATCTTGTTCTTCCTTCAATTTGCATTTAAGAGCAAAGTCCCTTTTCATTCAACTTCACCTTATGTGAAACCATTCTCTGCTTGACCTGATTGCTTGTCTCTTTACTCAACAGCGTGGTATCCAGAGCTAAGAATGATACTCCAGAGATCGTCCAGCTAATTTACAGCAACATCATCACTTCTTTCATTCTGTACATTATAATCCATTAAAGACAACAAAGATCACATTAACTGTCTTAGAATCTGAAACACACTAATGCTTCGTAGTGAAATTTTAAAGTCTCTTCCACCTAAAATATTCTTAAGTCACCTATCCATAAGGTGGAAATTGTTGTTTGAATTTCTTTTTCTGTATCTTCGTGAAGATCCTTTTATTTCCTCTATTAAAGTGCAACTGATTAAATTCACCTTAAAGCCAAATTAAAAAGAAAATATATTTGGCTCTTGATTCATTCATAGAAACTATTACCCATCTCTTTCAAACTTGTATCACACATAAATGTGATCGCTGTACTTTCCATTCAGGTCTTGAGTAAGGAGGGTAGACACCACTGGGTTAACAACATCTGTTAGCCTGTTTTAAGTTTCAAGTTGTTCAATTGTTAATAGATTATCAAATCTAGCCAAGAACCAGATACACCAAGTAGATAACAGTTCTATAGTGTAGCCATTTGTTAGTGCAGTCATTAAAAAGACTAATATGATTAAATGTACTGCTCTTTTTTCTGATATGAATTATTATAAAACAAATACAGGCAGCTACTATCATTTCTATTTTATTAGATATGCAGACACAGAGCTGTCACTTGACCTGTCTGTTATAGAGACAAACCTGGATGCAGGTTTGATTTTGGCTCCTGACTGATAGGCCTATTCTCTAGAAGTATCTTGGGGTATGTTACTACTGTTGTTGCTGTTGTTAGCGTAATGTGAGTTTGTAAGCCAAAGACTTTTATCTTCATTCCATATCCTGAAATCCCACGTGGAACAGCATACCTCAGTCCTGGAGGTCATGCCTGCTGCTACTGCCGCTAAGTCCCTTCAGCCGTGTCCTACTCTGTGCCACCCCATAGACAGCAGCCCACCAGGCTCCCCTGTCCCTGGGATTCTCAAGGCAAGAACACTGGAGTGGGTTGCCATTTCCTTCTCATATATATTTAAATTTTAATGGGCAAACCCCAGCCTCACCAGGCCCAGGTATTCCCATTGCTTTCTGACAACTGACTGAAGATACAGCTTTAAGCCTTTGGAACTTCCTAGGCAAAGAATCTGTACTTTGACATTTGCATTTATCTCATTATGTTTGATTGGCATATTGAGATCCATAAGCTTGTGGTTAATATACTGCCAAGGATTCTTAATTAAGCTGGTTGTGCAAAAAATGCATCAGAGTCTCTTGAGAAATGTATAATCTTTGCCAGTCACTCACATTGAATTTTCTTTGCTGCTCTGGTGGCATAGCAATAGTGTTACAGGGAAGGTTGGAGGTTTGACATTACAAGCCTCCAGTAATCTGGTCCTGCCATTTGAGATGGGAAGCTAGAAAAACTGTCATGATAGAGGGGCGAGACAGCAGAATTTGTTGTTGTTCAGCCGCTAAGTCGAGTCCAATTCTTTGCGACCACATAGACTGTAGCACACCAGACTCCCCTGTCCTCCACTATTTCTCGGAGTTTACTCAAATTCACGTCCACTGAGTCAGTGATGCTATCTAACCATCTCATCCTCTTCAGCCCCCCTTTTTTTTTTGCCTTCAACCTTGCCCAGCATCATGGGCTATTCCAGTGAATCAGTTCTTTGCATCAGTTGGCCAAAGTATTAGAGTTTCAACTTCAGCATTAGTCTTTCCAATGAATATTCAGGCTTGATTTCTTTAGGATTGACTGATTTGATCTCTTTGTTGTCCAAGGGAATCTCAAGAGTCTTCTCCAGCACCACAATTAGAAAGCATCAGTTCTTCAGACCTCAGCTTTCTTTATGATCCAACTCACACATCCATACATGAGTACTGGAAAAACCATAGCTTTGACTACATGGACCTTTGTTGGCAAAGTGATGTCTCTGTTTTTAATATGCTGTCTAGAGTTTCCCTGGTAGCTCATGCAGTAAAGAATCTGCATGCAACACAGGAGATTCCTGTTCAATCCCTAAATTGGGACAATTCCCTGGAAAAAGGAATAGCAACCAACTCCAGTATTCTTGCCTTTAGAATTCCACGGACAGAGGAGCCTGGCTGACTACAGTCCGTAGGGTCACAAAGAGTCAGACACAACTGACTTTCCCTTTCACTAGGTTTGTCATAGCTTTTCTTCCAAGGAGCTAGTATATTTAAATTTCATGGATGCAGTTACCATCCACTGTGATATTGGAGCCCAAGAAAATAAAATCTGTCACTGCTTCCATTTTTTCCCCTTCTATTTACCATGAAGTGATGGGACAGGATGTTGTGATCTTAGCTTTTTGAATGCTGAGTTTTAAGCCAGCTTTTTCACTCTCCTCTTTCACCCTCATCAAGAGGCTCTTCCTCTTCAGTTTCTACCATTAGAGTGATATCATCTGCAAATTCCCAATGGACAAATGAAACACAACAAAATATATCACAGGCAAAACTGCCAGTTGTCATACTCCAGGGAATTATTGAACATTTACATGTTTACTTTTTACTTACTTTTTCTTCCTAGCCTTTTCATGGTATCAGGCAAGCTGAGGCAAAAACAAATCTCTACCAAATCAAAGCCACCTACAAACACCTCCTAGCATCCTGTAAGGCAGTGGGTCTCAAAGTTTGCTGCCAGAACCACCAAGACTTATTATCAACCAGCAACTTAAAAACACAAATTTTTAAGTCCCACTACAGAACTTTTTAACCAAATCTTCAGGGAAGGGCCCAGAAGAAGTCCAGTTATTTAACTTCTATGCAGAGCACATCATGAGAAACGCTGGGCTGGAAGAAGCACAAGCTGGAACCAAGATTTCTGGGAGAAATATCAATAACCTCAGATATGCAGATGACACCACCCTTATGGCAGAAAGTGAAGAGGAACTAAAAAGCCTCTTGATGAAAGTGAAAGAGGAGAGTGAAAAAGTTGCCTTAAAGCTCAACATTCAGAAAACAAAGATCATGGCATCTGGTCCCATCACTTCATGGGAAATAGATGGGGAGACAGTGGAAGCAGTGTCAGACTTTATTTTTGGGGGGTTCCAACATCACTGCAGATGGTGATTGCAGCCCTGAAATTAAAAGACGTTTAGTCCTTGGAAGGAAAGTTATGACCAACCTAGATAGCATATTCAAAAGCAGAGACATTACTTTGCCAACAAAGGTCCATCTAGTCAAGGCTATGGTTTTTCCAGTGGTCATGTATGGATGTGAGAGTTGGACTGTGAAGAAGGCTGAGCACCGAAGAATTGATGCTTTTGAACTATGGTGTTGGAGAAGACTCTTGAGAGTACCTTGGACTGCAAGGAGATCCAACAAGTCCATTCTAAAGGTGTTCTTTAGAAGGACTGATGCTAAAGCTGAAACTCCAGTACTTTGGCCACCTCATGCGAAGAGTTGACTCATTGGAAAAGACTCTGATGCTGGGAGGGATTGGAGGCAGGAGGAGAAGGGGACAACAGAGGATGAGATGGCTGGATGGCATCACCGACTCGATGGACATGAGATTGGGTGAACTCCAGGAGTTGGTGATGGACAGGGAGGCCTGGCATGCTGTGATTCATGGGGTCACAAAGAGTCGGACATGACTGAGCGACTGATCTGATCTGAACTGAACTATTAGGGAACCACCGAGATTTTCCAAGATGGGACCCTCTCAAAGGAGATGATAGAGTGATTCTGAACAAAGCAGGACAGCTCGTGGAGGACTTGAGGCTGAGTGTACTCATTTTCTCACTTTTTCCTCTGTCTGCTTGGCTGTCATTGCATTAGCATCCTCTGTATGGCCAAAGCCACAGGGACCCCAGTGTCCATCAGAGGTCTTTAGGAGTTCCTTCAGGAAGCAGCATTCCTACAGAAGAGGCATGATGGCTTTTCTCCCCATGATCCATTACCTGCCAAAGTAACTTCCACTTTTATCTTCTGTTTCCTTCACTCTACCTCATGACCATAAGCCTTGGGGGGAAATTAACTTTGTAGACTTCAGACATTATGCGTTAATATCGTTCACATATTCCCTCCTTGTCCTGTTCAGGGTTACTCCAGGCATTCCCGTTTTGGCCTGATCAGCAGGATGTTGTGGTTTAAATATAGGTCAAGAGATGAGTAGTAAACCACTTAAACCTGGGCATCTCTGTTTTCCTTACACCCTGTTGATATCTAATAATCCCACTCTCCATTTTGTTCCAAACCCTAAGTGATGGTTCAGTTCAGCTCAGTTCAGTTCTTGAGACATCTCAACTCTGCTATGCTCGCTGAGAATCTGTTAAATAAAGAGAATGAGTATTGGGCTTTACTCCAAGTAGGATTTAGTGACGTTTCTCTTAATTGTCATCTATACCAAATATCCCCATAACATGCGACCCTGCACACCAGCTATCCTACTATTAAAAGAAGCTATATGAGGGTACATGCTAGAACAAGTGCATTTGAATCTTTTCAATCTATAGATTCCTAGGTGGTTTTCCTTTTGCTATTCACGAAGTGTGCCTCAGTTCAGTTCAGTCACTCAGTTGTGTCCAACTTTTTGAGACCCCACAGACTACAGCATACCAGGCCTCCCTGTCCATCACCAACTCCCAGAGCTTGCTCTAATTCATGTCTACTGAATCAGTGATGCCATCCAACCATCTCATCCTCTGTCATCCCCTTCTCCTCCCGCCTTCAATCTTTCCCAGCATCAAGGTCTTTTCCAGGGAGTCAGTTCTTTTCACATCAGGCGGCCAAAGTATTGGAATTTCAGCTTCAACATCAGTCCTTCCGATGAATATTCAGGACTGATTTCCTTTAGGGTTGGCTGGTCGGATCTCCTTGCAGTCCAAGGGACTCTCAAGAGTCTTCTCCAACACCATAGTTCAAAAGCATCAATTCTTCAGTGCTCAGCTTTCTTTATGGTCCAATTCTCACATCCATACATGACCATGGGAAAAACCATAGCCTGACTAGATGGACCTTTGTTGGTAAAGTAATGTCTCAGCTTTTTAATATGCTGTATAGGTTGGTCATAATTTTTCTTCCAAGGAGTAAGCGTCCTTTAATTTCATGGCTGCAGTCACCATCTGCAGTGATTTAGAAACCCCAAAAAATAAAGTCTGTCACTATTTTCATTGTTTTCCCAAATGCCATGATCTTAGTTTTCTGAATGTTGAGCTTTAAGCCAACTTTTTCACTCTCCCCTTTCACTTTCATCAAGAGCCTCTTTAGTTCCTCTTCACCTTCTGCTGTAAGGGTGGTGTCATCTGCATATCTGAGGTTATTGATATTTCTCCCAGCAATCTTGATTCCAGCTTATGCTTCATCCAGCCTGGCATTTCTCATGATGTACTCTGCATATAAGTTACATAAGCAGGGTAACAACATACAGCCTTGATGTACTCCTTTCTCTATTTGGAATCAGTCTGTTGTCCCACGTCCAGTGCTAACTGTTGTTTCATGACCTGCCTGCAGATTTCTCAAGAGGCAGGTAAGGAAGTCTGGTATTCCCATCTCTTTCAGAATTTTCCACAGTTTGTTGTAGTCCACACAGTCAAAGGCTTTGGCATAGTCAATAAAGCAGAAATAGATGTTTTTCTGGAACTCTCTTGCTTTTTCCATGATCCAGCGGATGTTGGCAATTTGATCTCTGGTTCCTCTGCCTTTTCTAAAACCAGCTTGAACATCTGGAAGTTCACGGTTCACATATTGCTGAAGCCTGGCTTGGAGAATTTTGAGCATTACTTTACTAGCGTGTGAGATGAGTGCAAATGTGCGGTAGTTTGAGCATTCTTAGGCATTGCCTTTCTTTGGGATTGGGATGAAAACTTACCTAGTTTTCAGTGTGCCTAATCTTTGCCAAACAACTGCATAGCTGTGATCTAGCCACAGGTTTTATTTACTGCTTTTAGTCATTTTCAGTTTCTTTGCAGAACCAAATGCAAGAGTAAAAGCCAATGAAAGCAGGTTTATGTAAGCTCCATTCTGACTCTACATATTACCAAGAATCCCTGCATGTACTTAAGGCAAGGAGGTAGTTTCTGCTTGGACCTGGAACACCATAAATCCAATAACTATGGTTCCACCACCCCCAAGACAACTGGCATGGCTGCTTTCTAATATTTATTACCACATGTAAGAACTTACAAATGCCACCACGAGACTATTGCCTACACCTGGCAAATTATTTCTGGTCTGTCAGAAAATCCAGGGACTGCTTTTGTTTGATGTTAGTGAGGTGAAGTCATCGTTTCAGTGCCATTTGTACAACAATCACTTCACAGCATCAGAAAGGGGGGAGTCTCCAGGAGAACCTCCAGGTCTCATATTGCATCATCCCTTTCTCCATAAATGCCAACTAACACACCTCTCTTCATATGTGCCAGCACTTAAAGATTTCAAAGGCACAGGTAGCCAGTGAGTTGTATTCATAGTTATCTGCTATAGTTAATTGAGCTGTTATTTTGCATGGATGAGAAAATGTGTATGATGAGCAATTTCATGAGTATCAAGTATGTGTTAGCCACTGTGCTGGGGACAGTGGACCCTGTCCCTGCCCTCAGGAAGCTGACATCCTTTGGCACCATTTAGGAGTCCAAGTGGCTTTCTCCTTTCTGGTTTACCAATATGCTTAAGTATGTCATGTTATCTAAGCAGTTCTTAGATATTCTCTGTGGCACTGAGCTCTGTGGGAAGGAGTTAGTTATATTGTCATTGTAACATAGCTACTAACAAGACACCTAAAATTCTTAATTCATAGTGTCTAACAGTCAGTTCAGTTCAGTTCAGTTGCTCAGTCTTGTCCGACCCTTTGCAACCCCATGGACTGCAGTATGTCAGGCTTCCCTGTCCATCACCAACTCCCAGAGCTTGCTCAAATTCATGTCCATTGAGCCAGTGATGCCATCCAACCATCTCATTCTGTCATCCCCTTCTCTTCTTGCCTTCAATTTTCCCCAGCATCAGGGTCTTTCCCAATGAGTCAATTCTTTGTATCAGGTGGCCAAAGTATTGGAGCTTCAGCTTCAACATCAGTCCTTCCAATGAATATTCAGGACTGATTTCCTTTAGAATTGACTGGTGGGATCTCTTTGCAGTCCAAGGGACTCTCAAGAGTCTTCTCCCACACCACAGTTTAAAAGCATCAATTCTTCAGTGCTCAGCTTTCTTTATGGTCCAACTCTTCAAGCTCATTCACTTAAAAAATGAAGGGAAATGCTGTATCAGACACAGTGGCATATAATGGGAATGTGTTAATGTGGTACTTTATGGCTACACATTGAATGTATGAGTTTCAGTTATGTATATAAATCAGTACTCCTTTGATGCAAGAGAAATACAGCTCAAGTGAACTTAAACATATAAGAAAAATCTGCACTACAAAAAGTCAACAATAATGTCTAGGACAATGGGGTCCAGAGACACAACTTCTGTTAGTACTGTTTCTCCATTTTTGCCTCTAATCTCTTCTTTGTTTTGCATCTTATCATTTGTTCCTTTTCACTATGCAGAGATCTGTCTACAGGGTAAAGAACACAAGCACAGGGAGTTAGAGTCTCACATGCTAATGATTCCATCAAGAGAGAAGAAAGATTTTTTTCTTCCAGCTGCAGAATGAGAACCTCCAGGGAAGGAGTAATAATAAAATAGGTCCAGTTTGAGTCTTAAAAAAGGAAGCAAATATAATGGCTACAAACATGATTACAGATAAGGTGGGTCATAGTCAGATTATTGAGAATTCTTTATGCTATGCAACATTTGGATTTCACCCATTATCTTAAAGGGGATCAGTGAAGGGCTTTCAATAGAAAAGTAATAGATCAGGTTTCTATTCTTAAAGCACAAAGGATGATGGAGTAAATGGAGAGGGTAGGGTGGTCAGAGGTGGTTGCCTTGATCTATATGTGAGATGATAATGGTTTGAATCAGAATAACAGCAGTAGTAATTTAGGAGAAATTGAGTAAATAGGAACTAGTATTCACTAGTCATACGTATGTGAGAAGGAAAACTATATGGAGTGACTACAAGATTTCTGGTTTGAGTGCTAGGTACATAATGGTACTGTTAACCAAAATGAGACAAAGAGGAAAGAGACAAATCCAGCCTGAACAAGTTGAAGATTATGTGAGATATTGAGGTGATGTCTATCAGCATCTTGGTTATCTAAGACTATAGTCATCTAAACTGGGAATATAAAGTTGGAGAATATTCATATAGAGAATGGCACCCCACTCCAGTACTCATGCCTGGAAAATCCCATGGATGGAGGAGCCTGGTGGGCTGCAGTCCATGGGGTCTCTAGGAGTTGGACACAACAGAACGACTACATTTTCACTTTTCACCTTCATGCATTGGAGAAGGGAATAGCAACTCACTCCAGTATTCTTGCCTGGAGAATCCCAGGGATGGGGGAGCCTGGTGGGCTGCCCTCTATGGGGTCGCACAGAGTCAGACACGACTGAAGCGACTTAGCAGCAGCAGCAGCATATAGAAATGGTAGTCAAAGTCATAGAGAAGACTGAGGTGGCCAGGAGAATATGTAAGGTGAGAAAAGAAGAGAACAAAATGCAATTGTCTTTTGAAATTCCCGGGGACTCATTCCAGGACCCCATACAGATGCTCAAACTCCTTATACAAAATCATGTGGTATTTGCATATAACCTACACTTTTCCTCCCGTATACTTTAACTTATCTCTAGATTACCTATTAATATAATGCCTAATACAATGCAGACACTATGTAAATAGTTGTAAACACAAGGTAAATTCTGAAATAAATAGTAAATAGTAAATTCTGAAATAAAAATAAATAATTCCTGGTGCAGGGCAAATTCAAGTTTTGCTTTCAGAAATTTTCTTGATTTTTTAAAATATATTTTTGATCTATGGTTGAATATGCAGTTGTGAAAACGAGAATATAAAGAGCATATTGCACAGAACTCTACACTTAACAGATGACTGGTGACTTTGTAAACTGCCTACTTGACTAAATTATATTTCCCCCCCTCCTTTTTTTTTTTTTTTGTACATTTCCAGTGAAGTGGGCTAGTGATTCTCTTACTAGATATAAGGAGGCAGAAAGGAGCTGCCTTTCTAGATCTAAGGCATATATCTAGATGCCTTATATGCCTAGATATAAGGAGGCAGAAAGGACAGCTATTTTGTTTTGTTGTTTAATATGTGGAGAATGTTCAAGGTGTCCATGAGAATATCTAGTCTGCTCTTGTTGGTTGAAATATTCTGTATATATCTATTAGGTTCAACAGTCTATAGCATTGTTAAAGTCCTCTGTTCACTTACTGATTGGATTAATCTATTCATTAGAAGTAGAGTGCTGAAATCTACTCTTGCTTTTCACTATTTCCCCTTCAATTGTGTCAGTGTTTATTGCATGTAGTTGGATCCTCTGCTACCATGAACATAAGTATTTACAAGCATTATGTCTTCCTGGTGAATTGATTATAGATGATTACGAAATGTCTTTGTATCTTATAACAGTTTTTACTTAAAATTTATTGTATCTGATATAAAGTATATCCATCCCTATTCTCATTTGGTTACCATTTGCTTCATGTGTATTTCTCCGTTCTTTTACTTTAAGCCTAGTCATATCCTTATATCTAAAGAATATATATGCTGTCTTTTTAAATAGCATATAATTTGACCTTGTTTTTCATCCGTTCATACACTCTATGTCCTTTGACTGGAGAGTTTAAATAATTTATATTTGAAGTAATTGGTGATAGAAAAGAACTTTATATTGTCATTTTGTTTATTGTTTTCTGTATGTCGTATAATTACATCGTCCCTCTTTTCCTCTCACTGCCTTTCTCTGTGTTTTATTTTTATGCAATGACAGACTTTGAGTCCTTTCTCATTTTCTTTTGTGCATATTCTACAGGTATTTTCTTTACAGTTACCATATGGATTATATAAAATGTATTATAACTAAAATAATCAATTTTAAACTGATGACAAATTAACTATAGTGACATAACAACCCCACTTCTTTAAATCTTCACCACTCCTTTATGTTATCAATGTCAAAAATTCATCTTTTTAATATTTTTAATCCATTAACATATTTTATAAGTATATTTTTATAATTTAAGCTCTATATCTGAATTGAAAAGGATTCTGTATTTATCTATATATTTCCCTTACCAGGGAGATTTTCATATCCTTTTGTGTTCCTGCCTGCTGCTGCTACTGCCTAGGGTCTTTTATTTTAACTTGAAAGACTTCCTTTAGCAACTCTTGTTAAGGCAAGCCTAGCAGCGATGAGTTCCCTCAGATTTTATCTGGGAAGTTCGTTATTTTTCCTTCATTTTTGAAGGACAGTTTTGCGAGAGACCTGGGTTTGATCCCTGGGTCGGGAAAATGCCCTGGAGAAGCAAATGGAAACCCATTCCCAGTATTTTTGCATGGAGAATCCCATGGATAGAGGAGCCTGGTAGACTACAGTGGGGTTGCAAAGAGTTGGAGACGACTGAGCGACTTCGATTGCACTTTTCATTTTCTTTGCTCCATTTAGTATTCTTGGTTGGCAAGCATTGCTTTTTTTTTTTTTTTTTTTTTTTCAGGTCTTGACTGTATCATCCTATTCCCTTCTGGCTTGTAATGTTTCTGCTGCAAAATCCTCTAATAATTTTATGAAAGAACCCCTGTATCAGTTCAGTTCAGTTCAGTTCAGTCGCTCAGTCGTGTCTGACTCTCCGCAACCCCATGAATTCCAGCACGCCAGGCCTCCCTGTCCATCACCATCTCCCAGAGTTCACTCAAACTCACATCCATCGAGTTGGTGATGTCATCCAGCCATCTCATCCTCTGTCGTCCCCTTCTCCTCCTGCCCCTAATCCCTCCCAGCATCAGAGTCTTTGCCAATGAGTCAACTCTTCGCATGAGGTGGCCAAAGTACTGGAGTTTCAGCTTTAGCATCATTCCTTCCAAAGAAATCCCAGGGCTGATCTCCTTTAGAATGGACTGATTGGATCTCCTTGCAGTCCAAGGGACTCTCAAGAGTCTTCTCCAACACCACAGTTCAAAAGCATCAATTCTTTGGTGATCAGCTTTCTTCACAGTGCAACTCTCACATCCATACATGACCACTGGAAAAACCATAGCCATGACTAGATGGACCTTTATTGGTAAAGTAATGTCTCTGCTTTTCAATATGCTATCTAGGTTGGTCATAACTTTTCTTCCAAAGAGTAAGCATCTTTTAATTTCATGGCTGCAGTCACGATCTACAGTGATTTTGGAGCCCCCCCAAAAATAGTCTGACACTGTTTCCACTGTTTCCCCATCTATTTCCCATGAAGTGATGGGGCCAGATGCCATGATCTATACCAAGACATTTTTTTTTATTGTGATGCTTTTAAGATTCTTTATTTGTGCATCTCGTGCATTTATCCTCCTGAGTCAGCTTACCTATGCTATATCATGCCTGTTGCTCAGTTGTGTCCAACTCTTTGCAACCCTATGTATAATAGCCCGCCAGGCTCCTCTGTCCATGATATTTCCCAGGCAAAAATACTGCAGTGGGTTGCCATTTCCTCCTCCAGGGGGCCTTCCAGAGCCAGAGATCCAACCCATGTATTTTGTATCCCTTGCATTGACAGATGGATTCTTTACCACTGGGCCACCTAGGAAGCCCCATGGGTAAACTGAAAAATGAAATTCCTGGACTTACAAACCCAAGAGCAAAACCATAGCTTCCTAAGAAGTTTATTTCCCAGGAAGCCCTCTCTTAACTGCAACCTGAGAGCTCCTTGGGAGTGTCTTTCTTCCTTTTTAGCTGACCTAGTTACTGCTCACTCATAATTTGTTAAATAATTGAGAGTAAATGGCAAGCCAGCATGTTTAAATGATTGTTCTATAGTCCAACTCAGCAATATGGATCATATTTAGAGGATTGTGAGTTTTTCTTTTTCTGAAAGATGAATCATTTGAAACAAAAAGAATGTAATAAAACAGCATAAATATTCATCTCTAGTGCCTTAGAAACATTTTTATAATGTTTTATTTTCTTTATGAATACAATTCTCAGAAAAATTATTCAGAATTTTATAATACTGTTGCCCTGATATATTATTCTCAAAAGGAGATGCTGACTCAGAATACGGCTTTAGCTATTCTAGGGTATGATGGCACTGTGTCAGAGTTCTGTGCGCTCCGGCCTCCCCTGGCTCATTTGGTAGAGTCATGGACTTAGAAGTTAGGTCTACAAGGTGCAGATGCTCCCCTAAATTTTCATGTGGGTGTTGAATGATTTCTATTTTTTTAATCCATTTTTTCCCATTTTTATCCTACACAAATAATATTGGTTGCCAACTATTTGTCCAATGTATGTCCTCCAAGGTGCTTATCTTGGTTCTTTAATATATTTCAAAGTAATATCAGTAATATCTGTCTTTAAGTAGATAAAATTACCCACTTAATAAATACATTTCTTTAGGTATCATGACCAAAGACACGAGCGTTTCTTATTTAGCTTTTAAAACTAATAATAGAAACAGTGGTTTATTGATGATTTAATCTACTTAATATTAATAATCTTCAATACAAAACCATTATTAGCTAGAATTATGAGTGGATTTCCCAACTCTAGGGGAAAAAATAATGTACATTTAGGAATCTTGGTCTGTTTGGATTAAATGAAATTTGTAGGTCAGTCTATCTAAATTTCTATGGTTTAATTAGTTTCTGCAAAGAAAGTTTCTGAATTAATCACAAGTGCAAAATTCATGCTTTTTGCACTCTTACTAATCGGGTTAGGATTTGTCTTCTATGAATGTAAACACGGAAAGTCCAACAGTTTTGCTAGAGGCATGCTCCAAGGCATGGAAATTAAGTAAAAAGTCATCCTTCATTCTCTTGCTGGACTAAAAAGAGCCTCTTTCCTCAATACTGAGTTTCAGATAATGTGAAATGTACTGTATTTACAAAGCATATACTTTCTGAGCAACAATGAAGGTCATTTATCATAGGATCATCAGCCAACTCCACAATGATTCTTTGATTAGTGAAAAGTGGGTTTTGCATGTTCTGCTCCAGAGGACTTTATAAATTGTGATAATGCTCCACATGCTGATTTAGTATGAGGTTTGCTACATGATACGCCAAAGGTGATGGACAACAAAGCAGAGAGCTTAAATTAATTTAGAAAGTTTGCGTTTTTCTCTAATGGAGAAAATTACATTACTTTATAAGCCCTTATAAAGGACAGCAGTGGGAAGATTAAATAAAGCAATGTTCTTCACTCTTGAAAGTTTTAGAATGCAGTCATTTTCTTAAAAATTGTAAAATAATGGGTGAACTTTTGCACTTTTATTTTGTGCTAACCCCAACCCCTATATACCACAAACCCATTTTGCTCTCTTGCGGCTCAGTTGCTCAGTCATGTCTGACTCTTACAGATGCTATGGACTATATAGCCGCCAATCTCCCCTGTTCAAGGAGTTTTCCTTGAGGCAAGAATACTGGAGGAGGTTGTCATTTCCTGCTCCAGGGGATCTTCCCAACCCAGGGATCAAACCAGAGTTTCCTGCATTAGAAGCTGGACTCTACACCACTGCAGTACCTGAGAATCCCAATCTTGCTCCCTTAGATGCATCAGAACCAGAGATTTATTCTACGGTGACTATAAGGTTTCATAAGATCAGTCAAAATAATTTCAAGTGAAGATACTCTTCAGCTCCAAATCTGTACAACAACGGTAGACAGCCTACTTCACTCAGTCAAATAATTGTGTGGCAACTAAGAAATGGGCTTTCCTGGTGGCTGCTGGTAAAGGATCCTCTTGCCAATACAGGAGATGCAGGCTTGATCCATGAGTCAGAAGGATCCCCTGGAGAAGGAAACGTCAACCCACTCTAGTATTCTTGCCTGGGAAGTCCCATGGACAGAGGAACGTGGTGGGCTGTAGTCCATGGGGTCGCAAAGAGTCGGACACAACATAGCAACTAAACAACTAAGAAATGCCAGAATGTGATTCCCTTCTGTTTTCTACAACTTTATGTTTTTGTTCAGTTTTCTGATGTTCTGGGTTTTTAGCCAATCATTGAATGGAGAAACTGTGCCTAAAATCACCTAGGGTATTTGAAAACCAGAGTACTTATTTGTTCATTTTTTGTTCAACCATTGAAAAAATGTTTATTGGACCCTTCTTCAAGCTTGTCATTGTACCAGGGAACATACTTTTTCCCAAAGGCCTCGGGGTGCTCTTCCTGGGAGGTCTCAGCTCCCTCTAACACAAATGGTTCCCTCAGTTTTGCCCAAAGCATGCTTCTCTGGCATTCTCAACACCAGTAAGCACAAGAATAGAAAGATATAAGGACATTTGCTGCTCTCCAGTGGTATTGGACTCTCTTATCACTAATGATATATTGCTTACCTAATTGCCCTTCCAGATCCCAGAACAGAACCCACAATTGAACCAAAGGACAAGCCTCAATCTAAAGAAACCTGTGAAGTTCTATGTACTCACTGTTCCCAGTTATCCCATGAAGCCAAGAAAGTGTCCAACAGAAGTTCAATCCTCTCCCTTCCCCAACTTCTAAAAGACTTTACTAACACTCCAGCTTACACCAGAAACAAAACCAACAAACAAATACTGCCCTCCTGGGGTGGAACTGCCATTGTTGAGATAACAAACAAATTAGCTCAGTCACTGTTGTGTTACCTACCATTATCCCTTTATTACACTCTCTCAAATATCTAGGTCGAGAGCTTGCTAAGGCTCTGACTGGCACTCCCTCTTGAGTCTCTTTAGCTCAACTGCTCACTAGAATTTGGACACTTTATCCCAAAGTTCTGTTTGGGTAGCAGAGCTGATCTCAGACACTTTGGCACCCAGATTGGCAATACAGAATAGATGGACCAATGTGGAATCAGCCAAGGGACACCCCTGCATGCCCGACACTCAGCACCTGGGTAACTAGCTCATTTGTCATGGGCTCTAGAGGTGGTACCTAACTCCTAAGCCTAGTAGGCTGAGGATGGGTCACCTGCATTGCCTTTCTTTTCCACTTATTTGGTGCCTACCAGGACTCAGACTCAGTCTCAGGAACTTAGCATTCATTAGTACCAATCTCTGGAGAAGGCAATGGCACCCCACTCCAGTACTCTTGCCTGGAAAATCCCATGGACAGAGGAACCTGGTAGGCTGCAGTCCATGGGGTCGCGAAGAGTCGGACACGACTGTGTGACTTCACTTTCACTTTTCACTTTCATGCATTGGAGAAGGAAATGGCACCCGACTCCAGTGTTCTTGCCTGGAGAATCCTAGGGACGGGGGAGCCTGGTGGGTTGCCGTCTATGGGGTTGCACAGAGTTGGACATGACTGAAGCGGCTTAGTAGCAGCAGTACCAATCTCCACTAACAAATTCTTCTACAGCATAGGTACAGAGAAGTTTTTATTACCCAAGGGCACAAACCCAAAATTATAACCTTTTCAACTTTCTGCTTGTGGTACTAATTCCCCAGCGGGATTGATGCGCTCCCTTGAAACCGGTCCATTCAGCTGACTTGTGTCATTTGCCTGATTCTTGCCAATTCCTTTCTCCAAGACAGAAGCCTGTTCACCAGTACCCCAAGACATTCTCAGAGACCCTTATATTTAGTAGCTTTTATTTGGACAGACTCTGTGAGTACTGATACTGCAGTTTACCTGGTTGAAAATGTCTTCATCACCTGGAAACTGCGGCCGACTTCACTCACCGGTCTAACTCCTTGGATGATGATGGTATGAGTGATATGGGAATCACCAGCTTTCAAATTATCAGGTACTATACTAAAACCTTTGCATTTAGTAGGGAACTTATTAATCACAAAAATTCTATGAAATGGACATTGTCATCTTTGGCTTATGAATGAGGCCCAGAAAGTTTAAGCCACTTGCCCAAGTTCTGTAACTAGAAACTAGATTCAAACTCTCTGTAGCTTACTCCAAAATCCACATCCTGCCGTTTAGGAAATATTGTGATATAGGGTTCCATTTAAAGGATCAGCCTTTCTGATTTAGAGGACCCAGCACCCTGATTCTCCTGGGACTATCCTGGTTTTAACTGAGATGTTCCTCTTTTCTCCAAGGAAACACCTCAGTCTTGGAAAAGTCAGTACTGTTGACCCCTAGCCTGTTAGAAACCTTAATCCTGGCTCCTCTTCTCTTTGTGGTACAACACGGTCAGGCCTGCAGTAAACTTGAGGTAGCAGCAGACATGGGAAGGCCAAAGTGACTCTCTGCTGGTGTAACCTAGGAAAGGTTAGAGGCTCCCAGCACCCTGACCTCAAGAGTTACCCAATTCTGAGACTATTTTGAGCTGTCTTGATAAGGAACTAGGGGAGCATAGGTAAAAATGTCCCTAAATCACATATTTTTAACTTTGTCCTGTTGATGTGCTTCTCAGATTGCTACAATCTTCAACTGCACCCAAGTTGTCACTAGGCTAGCAGGGGAGCCACCTGCAACTTCAGAGCCCACGTCCTCTTGGGATGGTTTATGGCTGGATTCCTCCTCAGGTGGGCAGCAGAGGCCCGTTTACCATGAGCTGCTGAAGCGTAAAGTTTCAAGACCCTGCACGTGCATGAGTCCTTTCAAAGTCCCTGAGAAAGGTTTCATTAATGTATTCACATGATGGAATGCTTTTTAATAACATTTTTCAAAAGTCAGACCTTTTAACCTGACTTGATTAAGACAGGTGTCTCTTTCCATTCCTAGGACCCCTCCATACATTTTATCTTTGACTGTGGCTTTAGCATGGCTAGGACTATACCCTGGCCATATTTTAGGATTTGGCTAAGGAAGAGGTAAGCTGGGGATATGCCATATTGAATGAAATAGAGAAAGATGTTTTAGAAGGTTTCAATAAAACACACGGAAATTGCAGATAATTGATTTGACTTTATATTTTGTCTGTTTTAAATTTACCTATTAAACATGCTTTTTAAACTCAGATTAAAAATTAATGGAGTAGGAAACAGAATCAAAAATATGTACAAGGAAATTAGGACAATATTTCCATAATAAGAAACAAATTTCAGCACAACAAAAAACTCACATAATACTGAAGTCAGTAGCTCTTAATATGACAGGATCATTTCCAAATAGAAATAATGACTAGGTACTTGGTTTATTTAAGAATTCAATTAATGAAAAGAAGTAAATCATATTAATACATTTGAAGAGAAGATTTAAACTACCTTCTGATTTAACCAAGAGGAACAAGGAGAAAGATAATAAAATACCCAAAATTCTACAGTACAACAAAAATACCAATGACAAACCAGTTAATGCCAGTTGTCAATCCAAAGACCACTTGAATGTAGTCATTGTTGCTGGGTTGGCGGGGTGGGGCCAGGGCAAACAAAAATAAATAAATAAATAAATAAAAAGAAAGTGGTCATTGCACAAGAAAACCTGAAATGATCTGAAATGAGATAGCTAATACATGAATAAAAATTTTTTGATATGGATTTTCACAACTTTGACAAGATTCCAAATGTCCATATGACATTATTAATCCAAATTACAAATTTAAAATATTTTCAAAATTACCAATGCAAGAATACAAATCCTACTCAACCATGTTAAAAGAAATAATAAGTTTTCAATGTTTAAAAATTTACATAATTGCTGTCATTTGAATTGGTGATTAAAGAGTATGCAGGGAAAAATGTTTTTAAAACATTTTAAAAGTGGGATTTCTCTGGTGGTCCTGAGGTGCTTCCAATGCAGGGGGCATAGGGTCAGTCCTTGGCTGGGGAAAACTAAGATCCCATATGTCATGATACACGGCCAAAAAAAAAAAAAAAATTATGGAAGTAAATACAGAGGTTAATTGATTTAAAACAGTGTTATTTTTCTAAGCTTGGGAGTGTTTATGATATTTGTCAGTTTTATGACATTTTTAAACTGTTTAACTTTTTACCTAATAGGATTAAATACTTATTTTTGTACCTAATATCATAATCTTTTTTCTGGATTTGTGAGGTCACTTCCGATAGTTTAAACTCCAGTTCCCACAGAGCCTAGACCTACTTTCTTATTATTTACAATGCCTAAGGGCAGTAGATTCAATCAACCAGGCCAGCCTAGGTTATTTCTGTATGCAGAGTCAGACTCCATCTTATATAAATAGAACTTCCTGAGAATTGAAACTGCTCAAAATGTTCCCATTTTAAGCACAGAAGATGGTGATTTTCCAAAGCACATTTTAGAAGTATCCTTGTTAGGATACAAAAGGGTCCACAACCCCTATTTCCCCAGGACATCTTAGAATCCGCTTTTATAGTTTTTGGCTAAATGCTACAGAGCCCTGGTAGATGTTCAATCATGTATTAATTTATTTGCCTGCAGCAAGTAGTGTTTTATCAATTTAATCACAGTGACAGCAGAACCAACTGGCTTACTTTGTTTATTGTCACTACATTATTATAGTAGAGCCAGCCAGCAGCATTAGAACTGGAAAAATCCTAAACATGGTATATCAAATATACCTAAGGGGACTATGCTATCCTATCCACCCCAGACCATCTGGTCCCTTCACTTAACCCAGATTTTATCGTTTATCTATTGCACTGAGGAGTCTGGCAAAACTAAATCCTATTATATAAAAATTTGAGGTGAATTGAATTCACCATAAATCAGTTTATTTAAAATAACATCAACCTTTAGGGGACTATTTAGTTACTTACTAATGTGAACAATCAAGTTTATCTGAAACATCTTACCTTATTTATTAGAAACAGTCCAGATCCCATGACAGTGATGTTTGCTCAAATTATGATTCATAATCCTGATTTTATCTCAAAAATATAGCTTATGATTTCAGAATGGCAGAGCAGTAGAATGAAAAGTGTACAACAGCCACACCTGGAGGTGACAGACTGAATCCCTGAAAATAAATGTTTTAGCACACAAAATTTGTAGCAGGAAAAACAAATAATACAAACTGGTATGTAACAACAGCATAGTAATACTGATCTTATAGGCTATTGAGAAAAATGTACATCACAGACACCAATAAATGGGAAATTTATTATTCATTCATTAACTCTGCTCTAATAAATGTTATTCAATGATTTTTAAAAATGAGTGATGTCTATATTCTTTGTAAAATGTCTTCTATTGTTTATTATACTTTGTTTGCCAATGTACAATTCTTATATAATTAGGCGCAAAATTTGGGAGGCAGGGAGGATCTTTCAAAATATATTTGTCAAGGAGGAATCTCAAAAAGAGAAAGGGAGGGAACGAACGTGCTACCATTCCATAGATGTCAAATGCAGATGAGACAGTTGATCACTCACAGCAGAGCGCACAGTAGGGACATCAGCACAGTGGTGCCGGATCCTGGGCCCCCACGTCCTGTGGGCAACCCCATGGGCCCACATGGAGGCCTACAGCAATCCCTGACCAAGCAGCAAGCAAACCAGTTCCCTTCCACTAGGGAAGGAGGCCATCATGTGGTCATCTGGACCTCCTTAGGGGCCCATGTAGCTAACTAAGACGAGTGCTCAGGGTCAGAATGTGGATAAACCCTGCAGCTTATACACATTGCAAGAGTATTCAGGGACACTTGCTTTGTGGATTGTTATTGGACTTCTGTGTTTTTGTCTTATCTGTTAGCACATCCCCCTGTGGCTGAGTAAAAGATGGAGGCAGAAACTGAACTGGGGGCAGGGGGGAAATGTGTATATGGGAAAGAATAACACAATAGCCAAAATTAAATGGTTGGTTTGTACAAGAGCAGTTTATATTATACTAAAACAGTTTGAAATATTACACTAAATTGTAAAATCTAAACTTTTAGATATGTAGGAAAAGAAGTAGATTCTTCATCATTTCATAAGCTGTAATTTGTGTAAACAGGTTAAATGTTCTAGATTTTGGAAGAGTTAAGATCACTGAATCAGAATCAGATCATGTAAACAATAGTATATCCAGCTAGTGTTTAACCTCAAAGGAGTATTGATGATTCTTGAAAATAATTGTCAGGGAAAGCAGGAGTCAAGAGTGTCCCTGAATATTCTTACCAAAGCATTAACAGTTTTTAAAAAAGTAAAGTCCAAAATCGGACAAAACTATTACAAAGAAATCAAATTACAGATCAATATAACTGATGAACAATAGGCATAAAAAATCTCAACAAAATACTAGCAAACAGAAGCCAACAACACATTTAGAGGATCATATACCATGGTCAAGTGAGATGTATCATAGGAATGCAAGGATTCTCCAATATAACACAAATCAATCAGTAAGATACAGCATATTAACAGATTAAAAAATAAAAATGATCATCTAAGTAGATGCAGAAAAAAACTTTTCATAAAATTCAACACCCATTTATGATAATAATAAAAAAAACTCTCCAGAGTGAGCATGGCTGGAAACTATCACAACATAATAAAGGCCATATATGGCAAACCAAATTAGAGATATCATGCAAAGATGAATAATTCATGCAAAGGGGAATAATTCATGCAAAGATGGGGAAAACAAATGACAGAAATGGTAAGGACCTAATAGAAGGAGAAGAGATTAAGATGAGGGGGTAAGAATACACAAAAGAACTATACAAAAAAGACCTTAATGACCCGGATAACCACCATGGTGCAGTCATTAACCTAGAGTCAGACAGCCTGGAGCGTGAAGTCAAGCATTACTAAGGACAAAGCTAACGGAGGTGATCAATTTCCAGCTGAGCGAGTTCAAATCCTAAATGAAGATGCTGTTAAAGTGCTGCATTCAATATGCCAGCAAATATGGAAAACTCAGCAGTGGCCACAGGACTTGAAAATGTCAGTTTTCATTCCAGTTCCAAGAAGGTCAATGCCAAAGAATGTTCAAACTACCGCACAATTACACTCATTTCACTTGCTAGTAAGGTAGTGGTCAAAATCCTTCAAGCTAGGTTTCCATGGTACAGAAATTCCGGAAGTACAAGCTCGGTTTAGAAAAGGCAGAGGAACCAGAGATCAAATTGTCAACATTCGTTGGATCATAGAAAAAGCAAGGGAATTTCAGAAAAATGTCTACTACTGCTTCTTTGACTACTACTAAAGTCTTTGACTGCATGGATCACAACAGACTGTGGAAGATTCTTAAAGAGACGGGAATATCAAACCACCTTACCTGCCTCCTGCAAAACCTGTATGCAGGTCAAGTAACAACAGAACCAGACATGGAACAATGGATTGGTTCAAAATTGGGAAAGGAGTACATCAAGGCTGTATATTGTCAACCTGTTTATTTACTTTATAGGCAGAGTTGTTGTTATTCAGTCACTAAGCTGTGTCTGACTCTTTGCAACTCCATGAACTGCAGCAAGTGAGACCTTTCTGTCCCTCACTATCTCGCAGAGTTTGCCCAAGTTCATGTCCATTAAATCAGTGATGCTATACAATCATCTCATTGTCTGCCACCCTCTTCTAACTTGAAATTTGCTATATTAATCATCTTGTGTATAAAACACTTAAGAACAAATTTATCTCAAGAAACAGAAGACCTGTATTGATAAAACTATAAAACACTGATGAAAGAAATCAAAAAAAAGGTAGAAATATAGATCCACAGAGCAAAATAGTAAGTTTAGAGATAAATCCATGCACCTATGGATAACTTATCTTTGACAAAGAGGCAAAACTATTCAGTGGATAAAAAATAGTCTATTCAACAGTGGTGCTGGGGAAACTGGTCAGTTATGTGGAAAAGAATGAAACTAGAACGCTTTCCAACATCATATATTGTTGTTCTTCAGTCACTCAGTTGTGTCTGAATTTTTGTGACCCCGTGGACTGCAGTATGACTGGTTTCCAAACTCATGTCCCTTGAGTCGGTGATGCCATCCAACCATCTCATTCTCTGTCATCCCCTTCTCCTCTCGGCTTCAATCTTTCCCAGCATCAGGGTCTTTTCCAATGAGTCAGCTGTTCGAGTCAGGTGGCCAGACTATTGGAACTTCAGCTTCAGCATCAGTCCTTCCAATAAATATTTAGGACAGATCTCCTTTAGGATAGACTGGTTTGATCTCCTTGCAGTCCAAGGGACTCTCAAGAGTCTTCTCCAAAACCACAGTCAAAAGCATCAATTCTTTGGTGCTCAGCTTTCTTTATGGTCCAACTCTCACATTCATACATGACTACTGGAAAAACCATAGCTTTGACTAGATGGACCTTTGTTGGCAAAGTAACATCTCTGTTTTTTAATCAGCTGTCTGGGTTTGTCCTAGCTTTTCTCCCAAGGAGCAAGCATCTTTTAATTTCATGGCTGCAATCACCATCTGCAGTGATTTTTGAGCCCAAGAAAATAAAGTCTGTCTCTGTTTCTGTTGTTTTCCCATCTATTTGTCATTAAGTGATGGGACTGAATGCCATGAACTTAGTTTGTTGAATGCTGAGTTTTAAGCCAGTTTTTCACTCTCCTCTTTCACCTTCATGAAGAGGCTCTTCAGTTCCTCTTCACTTTCTCCCATAAGGGTGGTGTCATCTGCACATCTGAGGTTTCCCCTCCATCTTGATTCCAGCTTGTGTTTCATCCAGCCTGGCATTTCTCATGATGTACTCTGCATACAAGTAAAATAAGCAGGATGACAATATACAATCTTGACATAATCCTTTCTCAATTTTGATAGAGTCTGCTGTTCCATATCCAATTCTAACTGTTTCTTCTTGGCCTGCATACAAGTTTCTCAGAAGGAAGGTAAAGTGGTCTGGTATTTCCATATCTTTAAGAATTTTCCACAGTTTGTTGTGATCCACATAGTAAAAGACTTTAGCATAGTCAATGAAGCAAAAGTAGTTGTTTCTCTGGAATTCTCTTGCTTTTTCAATGATCCAACAGATGTTGGCAATTTGATCTCTGCTTCCTCTGTCTTTTCTAAATCCAGCTTGACCATCCAGAAGTCCTCAGTTCACATACTGTTGAAGCCTAGCTTGGAGAATTTTGAGCACTACTTTGATAGCATGTTTAATGAGTATAATTGTGCAGTAGTTTGAACATTCTTTGGCATTGCCTTTCTTTGGGATTGGAATGAAAACTGACCTTCTCCAGTCCTGTGGCCACTACTGAGTTTTCCATGTTTGTTGGCATATTGAGTGCAACACTTTAACAGCATCATATTTTAGGATTTGAAATCAGCTGGAATTCTATCACACCCACTAGCTTTGTAGTGATGCTTCCTAAGGCCCACTTGACTTCACATTCCAAGATGTCTGGCTTTAGATGAGTGACCACACCATCGTAGTTATTCTGGGTCATTACGATCTTTTTTGTGCAGTTCTTCCATGTATTCTTTCCACTTTTTCTTAATATCTTCTGCTTTTGCTAGGTCTGTACCATTTCTGTCCTTTCTTGGGCCCATTTTCCATGAAATGTTCCCTTGGCATCTCTAATTTTCTTGAAGAGATCTCTAGTCTTTCCCATTCTATTGTTTTCCTCTATTTCTTTCTTTCTTTCTTTCTTTTTATCATGGCTCTATTCCTTAGAATTTTTTTGATATAAATTTATTTATTTTAATTGAAGGCTAATTACTTTACAATATTGTATTGGTTTTGCCATATATCAACATGAATCCGTCACAGGTATACACGTGTCCCCCATCCTGAACCCCCCACCCACTTCCCTCCCCATACCATCCCTCTGGGTCATCCCTGTGCACCAGCCCTGAGCATCCTGTATCAAGCATTGAACTTGGACTGGAGATTCGTTTCACATATGATATTATACATGTTTCAATGCCATTCTCCCAAATTATCCCATCCTCACCCTCTCCCACAGAGTCCAAAAGACTGTTCTACACATCTGGGTCTCTTTTGCTGTCTCGCATACAGGGTTATCATTACCATCTTTCTAAATTCCATATATATGCGTTAGTATACTGTATTGGTGTTTTTCTTTCTGGCTTACTTCACTCTGTATAATAGGCTCCAGTTTCATCCACCTCATTAGAACTGATTCAAATGTATTCTTTTTAATGGCTGAGTAATACTCCGTCGTGTATATGTACCACAGCTTTCTTATCCATTCACTGCTTATGGACATCTAGGTTGCTTCCATGTCTTGCCTATTGTAAACAGTGCTGCGATGAACATTGTGGTACACATGTCTCTTTCAATTCTGGTTTCCTTGGTGTGTATGCCTAGTAATGGGATTGCTGGGTCATAAGGCAGTTCTATTTCCAGTTTTTTAAGGAATCTCCACACTGTTCTCCATAGTGGCTATACTAGTTTGCATTCCCACCAACAGTGTAAGAGGGTTCCCTTTTCTCCACACCCTCTCCAGCATTTATTGCTTGTAGACTTTTGGATAGCAGCCATTCTGACTGGCGTGAAATGGTATCTCATTGTGATTTTGATTTGCATTTCTCTGATAATGAGTGATGTTGAGCATCTTTTCATGTGTCTGTTAGCCATCTGTACGTCTTCTTTGGAGAAATGTCTGTTTAGGTCTTCGGCCCATTTTTTGATTGGGTCATTTATTTTTCTGGAATTGAGCTGTAGAAGTTGCTTGTATATTTTTGAGATTAATTCTTTGTCAGTTGCTTCATTTGCTATTATTTTCTCCCATTCTGAAGGCTGTCTTTTCACCTTGCTTATAGTTTCCTTTGTTGTGCAGAAGCTTTTAATTTTAATTAGGTCGCATTTGTTTATTTTTGCTTTTATTTCCAATATTCTGGGAGGTGGGTCATAGAGGATCCTGCTGTGATGTATGTCAGAGAGTGTTTTGCCTATGTTCTCCTCTAGCAGTTTTATAGTTTCTGGTCTTACATTTAGATCTTTAATCCATTTTGAGTTTATTTTGGTGTGTGGTGTTAGAAAGTGTTCTAGTTTCATTCTTTTACAAGTGGTTGACCAGTTTTCCCAGCACCACTTGTTAAAGAGATTGTCTTTAATCCATTGTATATTCTTGCCTCCTTTGTCAAAGATAAGGTGTCCATAGGTGCATGGATTTATCTCTAGGCTTCCTATTTTGTTCCATTGATCTATATTTCTGTCTTTGTGCCAGTACCATACTGTCTTGATGACTGTGGCTTTGTAGTAGAGCCTGAAGTCAGGAAGGTTGATTCCTCCAGTTCCATTCTTCTTTCTCAAGATTGCTTTGGCTATTCAAGGTTTTTTGTATTTCCATACAAATTGTGAAATTATTTGTTCTAGCTCTGTGAAAGCTACCATTGGTAGCTTGATAGGGATTGCATTGAATCTATAGATTGCTTTGGGTAGTATACTCATTTTCACTATATTGATTCTTCAGATCCATGAACACAGTATATTTCTCCATCTATTAGTGTCCTCTTTGATTTCTTTCACCAGTGTTTTATAGTTTTGTATATATAGGTCTTTAGTTTCTTTAGGTAGATATATTCGTAAGTATTTTATTCTTTTCGTTGCAATGGTGAATGAATTGTTTCCTTAATTTCTCTTTCTATTTTCTCATTATTAGTGTATAGAAATGCAAGGGATTTCTGCATGTTGATTTTATATCCTGCAACTTTACCATATTCATTGATTAGCTCTAGTAATTTTCTGGTGGAGTCTTTAGGGTTTTCTATGTAGAGGATCATGTCATCTGCAAACAGTGAGAGTTTTACTTCTTCTTTTCCAATTTGGATTCCTTTTATTTCTTTTTCTGCTCTGATTGCTGTGGCCAAAACTCTTCCAAAACTATTGAATAGTAGTGGCACCCTTGTAGAAAGTGGGCACCCTTGTCTTGTTCCTGACTTTAGAGGAAATGCTTTCAATTTTTCACCATTGAGAATAATGTTTGCTGTGGGTTTGTCATATATAGCTTTTATTATGTTGAGGTATGTTCCTTCTATTCCTGCTTTCTGGAGAGTTTTTATTGTAAATGGATGTTGAATTTTGTCAAAGTCTTTCTCTGCATCTATTGAGATAATCATATGGTTTTTATTTTTCCATTTGTTAATGTGGTATATTACATTGATTGATTTGGGGATATTGAAGAATCCTTGAATCCCTGGGATAAACCCCACTTGGTCATGATGTATGATCTTTTTAATGTGTTGTTGGATTCTGATTGCTAGAATTTTGTTAAGGATTTTTGCATCTATGTTCATCAGTGATATTGGCCTGTAGTTTTCTTTTCCTCTGTTTCTTTGAACTATTTACTTAAGAAGATTTTCTTATCTTTCCTTGCTATTCTTTGGAACTCTGCATTCAAATGGGTATATCTTTCCTTTTCTCCTTTGCCTTTTGTATACACAAAAATAAATTCAAAATGGATTAAAGACCTAAATTTTAAGGCCATAAACTACAAAACTTGTAGGGGAACACATAGGCAAAACACTCTCTGACATCCTCACAGGAAGATCCTATATGGTCCACCTCCCAGAGAAGTGGAAATAAAAACAAAAATAAAAAAATATGACCTAATTAAATTTAAAAGATTTAGCACAACTAAGGAAACTATAAGCGAGGTGAAAAAGACAGCCTTCAGAATGAGAGAAAATAATAGCAAATGAAACAACTGACAAATAATCTCCAAAATATATAAGCATCTCATGTGCTCAATACCAAAAAAATGAACAACCCAGTCAAAAAGTGGGCAAAAGACCTAAACAGACATTTCTCCAAAGACATACAGGTGGTTAATAAATACATGAAAAAGTGCTCAACATCACTCATTATTAGAGAAATGCAAATCAAAACCACAATAAGGTATCATCTCATTCTGATCAGAATGGCCATCATCAAAAAGTCTACAAATGATAAATGCTGGAGAGGGTGAGGAGAAAAGGGAACCCTCTTACATCTGTTGATGGGAATGAAAACTGGTACAGCCACTATGGAGAACATTGTAGAGATTCCTTAAAAAACTGGGAATAGAACTGATTATGACCCAGCAACCACACTGCTAGGCATACATCCGAAGGAAACCAGAAATGAAAGACAAATGTACCCCAAAGTTCATTGCAGCACTGCTTACAGTAGCTAGGACATGGAAGCAACCTAGATGCCCATTGGTAGATAAGGAAGTTGTGGTACATATACACAATGGAATATTAATTACTCTGTTTTAAAAAGGAACACATGAGTCAGTTCTAATAAGGTGGATAAACCTGGAGCCTATAATACAGAGTGAAGTAACTCAGAAAGAGAAAGACAAATACTGTATATGAACGCATATATATATGGAATCTAGAAAAATGGTACCGAATTCCTACATTAAGGGCAGCAAAGGAGACACAGATATAAAGAACAGACTTTTGGAATCAGTAGGAGAAGGAGAGGATGGGATGCTTTGAAAGAACAGCATTGAAACATGTACATTACCGTATGTAGAATAAATGACCAGTGCAAGTTTGATGCATGAAGCAGGGCACCCAAAGCCAGTGCTCTGGGACAGCCCAGAGGTATAGGGTGGACAGGGAGGTGGGAGGGGGGTTCAAAATGGGGGAGACACATGTATACCTATGGTCGATTCATGTTCATACACAGCAAAAAAAATCACAATATTATGAAGTAATCACCTTCCAATTAAAATAAATAAATTAATTTTTTGTTTAAAAAAGGAAGTATATGGAATCCAAATTGGTAAAGAAGCAAAACTTTTTGCAGGTGACATACATAGAAAGTCCTAAAGATGCCACCAGAAAACTTCTATAGCTAATCAATGGATTTGGTAAAGTTGAAAATGAAAGGAAGTGAAAGTGTTAGTTACTCAGTCGTGTCCGACTCTTTGCCACCCTGTGGACTGTAGCCCACCAGGCTCCTCTGTCCATAGTGATTCTCTAGGCAAGAATACTGGAGTGGGTTGCCATGTCCTCCTCCAGGGAATCTTCCTCACCCAGGAATGAAACCCATGTCTCCCACATTGCAGGAGGATTCTTTACCATATGAGCCACCAGGGAAGCCTGGTAAAGCTGAAGAAAACAAAATTAATGCACAAAAATCTCTCACATTCTTATACATTAATAAGGAAAGATCAGAGAGAGAAATTAAGGAAACAATCACATTTACCATTGCAACAAAATGAATAAAATGCCTAGGATAAACCTACCTAATGGGACAAAAGATCTGTTCTTGTAAAACTATAAGACGTTGATGAAAGAAATCAAATATGACAAAACAGATGGAGAGATATATCATGCTCTTGGATTGGAAGGTTCAATATTGTGAAAATGACTATACTACCCAAAGCAATCTACAGACTCAATGCACTTGCTATAAAATTACCAATGACATTTTTTCACAGAATTAGGACAAGAAAATTTTACAATTTGTATGAAAATACAACAGCCCAGTATAGCCGATGCAATCTTGAGAAAGAAATACATGGTTGGAGCAATCAGGCTCTCTGACTTCAGAGAATACTACAAACTACAGTAATTGAGATTGTATGGCACTGGCACAAAAACAGAAATATAGACCAATGGAACAAGACAGAAAGTCCAGAGATAAGCCTGGGCACCTGTGGGCACCTATGACAAAGCAGGCAAAGATACACAAAGGGAAAAATAGAGCCTCTTCAATAAGTGGTGCTGGGAAAACTGTACAGGTATATGTGAAAGAATGAAATTAGGACACTCCCTAACATCACACATAAAATAGACTCAAAATGTATTAAAGATCTATATGTAAGATGACACAGTAAAACTCTTAGAGAAAGACATAGAAAGGTCATTCTTTGACATAAACCACAGCAAAATCTTTTCTGACCCACCTCCTAGAGTAATGAAAATAAAAACAAAAGTAAACAATGAGACCTAATTAAATTTTAAAGCTTTTGCACAGCAAAGAAAACTATAAACCAGATGAAAGGAGAACCCTCAGAATGGGAGAAAATAACTGCAAATGAGGCAACTGACAAAGGGTTAATCTCCAAAATAAATAAGCAACTCATACAGCTCAGTATCACATAAACAAACAACCCAAAGAAAAAAGGGCAGAAGACCTAAAAAGACATCTCTCCAAAGAAGACACACAGATGGCCAACAAACACATGAAAAGATGCTCAACATCACTAATTATTAGAGAAATACAAATCAAACCTACAATGAGGTACCACCTCACACCAGCGAGAATGCTGCTGCTGCTGCTAAGTTGCTTCAGTCGTGTCCGACTCTGTGTGACCCCATAGATGGCAGCCCACCAGGCTTCCCCATCCCTGGGATTCTCCAGGCAAGAACACTGGAGTGGGGTGCCATTTCCTTCTCCAATACATGAAAGTGAAAAGTGAAAGTGAAGTCACTCAGTCGTGTCCGACTCTTCGTGACCCCATGGTCTGCAACTTACCAGGCTCCTCAGTCCATGGGATTTTCCAGGCAAGAGTACTGGAGCGGGGTGCCATTGCCTTCTCCCCAGTAAGAATGACTAACACCAAAAAGTCTACAAACAAATGCTGGAGAGGATGTGGAGAAAAGGGAACCCTCTTGTACTCTTGGTGGCAATGCAAATTGATGCAGCCACTGTGGAGAAGAGCATGGAGGTTCCTTGGAAAACTAAAAATGTAATTACCATGACTGAGCAATCTCACTATTCCACATATACTCTGAGAAAACAATAACTCAAAAAGATACATGTATTTGTTTTGCCAAAAGTGTTTACTTCCGTCTCAGGTTCAAAGGATTTGTTAACAAGATAAGCCACTTGCTATATGCAAATAAATAATACAAATATTTAAACTAGAGAACTACCTAGTCTACCTTCAATGTACTAACATTAAAAGAAAACAAGAAATAGAAACAGCAGAAGAGAGCAATAATACACAAGTCACCAAATTGGATTTGCCGACATCCAGACTTAAATAATGCTGGGAAGTCCCATGTGACAGCAGTCCGGAGTTCCAATTGGGAGAAGGTCCCAGGCAGTGCGTCCACTCCACGGGTGAGATCGGACTGCTGTCTCTCGAGCCCCTGCTTATAATCCCCAGGCCACAAACCAATATCGTTATTAGTTTGCAAGCAAAACTGCAGCTCTGGTATCATGTTAACTTTTATAATGCTGTTTGCTTTGTTTTGCAAATCTTGGAATGTTGCTAAGTCCAAGGAGTGGCTGGCCAGACCTCCTCCAGTGAGTGAAAGCGGCTCAGTCATGTCTGACTCTTTGCAACCCCTTGGACTATATCCTCCAGGCCAGAATACTAGAGTGGGTAGCCTTTCCCTTCTCCAGGGGATTTTCCCCATCCAGAGATCGAACCCAGGTCTCCCACATTGCAGGTGGATTCTTTACCAGCTGAGCCACAAGGGAAGACCTCCTCCAGGGGTGTAACAGATTCCAAGGTCCACTTCCTATCTGTTGTGCCTCCTATCTATCTACTGTGTCTCTCTTCCCAAACTCACAGCGGGTGTGGCTGACACATGCACAGCAGTAGGCAGGGCAGTGTCCAGGTAGGTAAGAAGCAAAATCAGAGGCCCGCTCTGCTCCTTTGCCTCTGAAGCCTCAACAAGACCACTTCTATTTTATTTCCCCAACAATATCCCAGTGTTCATTGCAGCATATTTACAATAGTCAGGACAAGGAAATGACCCAAATGTCCACTGACAGGTGAGAGGATAAAGAAGCTGTGGTGCATATATCCAGTGGAATGCTAGTCACTAAAAGGAACCAAGTAGGGTCATTTGTACAGACATGTGTGCACGCAGTGTCTGTCATATCAAGTGAAGTAAGTCAGAAAGAGGAAAACAAATATCATATATGAATCCATATATGTGGAATCCAGAAAATGGTACAGATGAATCTATGTCCAGGGCAGGAAGAGAGGCGAATTCAGAGAAGAGGCATGTGGATACATGGGCTCAAATTGGGGAGGCCGAATCAGATTAGGATTGGAAAGAAGAGGGTGGGACAGACTGGGAGAATAGTATTGACATATATACACTACAATGTGTCAAATAATTAGTGGAAACCTGCTATAAAGCACAGAAAGCTCTGTCCTCTGTGATGACCTAGCTGGGTGGGATGAGGGTAGGAGAGGGAGCGAGGTCCGAGAAGAGGGGAATATATGTATACATATGGCTGATTGACTCCATTGTATAGCAGAAACAAATTACGTTATAAAATTGTGAAGCAGTTATAGTCCAATAAAAAATGGAAAAAAATCAAGCCGTTGATTTTAGATTCTCTCATTGTCTTCTCACCTTAGTAAATTGTTGGCAAAGATGCCATAAGACTCAGAACCCTTTTTAACTTCTACAAAGCAAAAGATGAAAGAGTAAGATTATGATAAATATCATTTAGCACCATAGATTTTCAAAAGATCAACTGCATGATATGATGTTAAATATAGTTGAATGTGGTCCCACATCTCTGCGCTGCTTTGCCAAGCTTCCGTCGGATGTGATTTGCAACAAGCAACATATTAAACCTCCATAAATAGTCATTATAATGTAAACACTGAACACGCCTTATTATAGCAGTGAAAGCAGCCTCTCCAAAATATATAAAACAGAAAACAAATCCTTGAATTTCATCTCAGGGCAGAAGGTGGATTTGAATTTGGAGACATGCCAAATGGTAATTTTGGGTACAAATATTTCAGACAAAGCTGATGTATTATGAGTAATAACAGCATATGTTAGTTTCTAAGTCAGTTTGCATATGTCACAGGAAGAACACCCAATTAGTATATGAGGCCATTTACACTTCAACAAACTTATTAACAGTAAAAAATAAGAGTATGTATAATCAAATTATACCTTCTATTTTAAATATACATAAAAATTTAATGCAAAAGCATCAACACAGGGAAAAATAGCATCTTGAATTAAATCATCAAACTGACTTCTTTTCTTTCTTTCTTCTTTTTCTTATTGTTTTATTTTCACATAGCTAGTTGCTATGGCTCTTGACAGTTCCCCTTTATCTAACTAAGCCTTGGAGGGTAAAAGAAGACAGTTGGCCTTTATGGTTTTCTGTGTCTGAATGTGCATGTCCCAAGGAGAGAAGGAGCTATGCAAGAAGCTATTAAGCCCCAGTGAGTGAGCATGTATGTGGACGGTCTGACTTATGTTCAGCGAAACAGATGGCGTGTCCCAGAATTCCCTGAGCTGCCTCAGGCTTTTGCTGGTGTCAACCCTGTGGTAAATGGGTTTTCATAATGAATTTACTGTTAATTTTCACACACACACAAACCATTAGAATCACATTAAAGGGCTGACTAAATGCCATCAAGACTCTAAGCATGACTGTCTTTTGTTCATTTGGAAGAAGCTCTGAAGAATCCAGAATCTCAAATCAATCATTCAAGACAGTTTGCAGAGAGGAGCAGGCCTCCCTCTGCTTGAAGAGGGACAAATTTTGGTGTGTTCCCAAATCCCACTCACAAGACCAAGTCTCCTAATTTTTGTCAGATAATCAGAGTTATGATCATTCCTCTCAATACCAAATATAGGGTATCTTATCAAACTAACTCGATTTTAAAATTGTTGTTTAGTCATTTCTCTTTAAAAATAGGTCTTAATAAATAAATAAAGCAAAACTCTTTGGTTAAAGTGCAAGCGTAAATGTTTTTGAGAAACAAATATTCCAAAGAGACTACCAGCTCTGTGTAGAATATCTGGAGGGTATGATAGCTTAATATAGATACTCTAAAGGTAAGCACAAAAAGCAAGAGGGTCATGGAGACTGACAGAAAGACAGACAGATGAGAGTATTATCAAAAGGAGACATTCAAAGTGAGATTGAGGCAGGAGATAGATGGGCTCCAGGCTAGGTACTTACAACTGGCCTCCTATTCAAGTCTCCTGGGGTGAGAAGATGAGCTCCAGGCAGGACATTTATCACCAACCCTCTGCTTACATTTCCTGAGGCAAGAGACAAAGGACTCCAGGACTTCATATTTAGCACTGAAATCCTGCCTATATTTTGAGATCTGTGCTTATGTTTAGTCGCTCAGTCATGTCCAGTTCTTTGAGACCTCATGGACTGTAGCCAGCCAGGCTCCTCTGTCCATGGAGATTCTCCAAGCAAACCCACTCCAATATAAAAACCAGCAATAGCAATGGGGTGAATAACCAGACACTGGGCATTTTTATGGCAAGGACAGAGTGGGACTGAACCCTGTTGAAAGATCAAGAAGTCACACACTCCTCACCTTTAGAGCAAAAAGGACACTTCAGTTCAGTTCAGTTCAGTCGCTCAGTCGTGTCTGACTCTGCGACC
The DNA here is from genome assembly GCF_000754665.1 of Bison bison bison. Classification (NCBI taxonomy): domain Eukaryota; kingdom Metazoa; phylum Chordata; class Mammalia; order Artiodactyla; family Bovidae; genus Bison; species Bison bison. Next base: position 1,683,859 of record NW_011488621.1, read on the forward strand.
CCATGAATCGCAGCACGCCAGGCCTCCTTGTCCATCACCAACTCCCGGAGTTCACTCAGACTCATGTCCATTGAGTCAGTGATGCCATCCAGCCATCTCATCCTCTGTCATCCCCTTCTCCTCCTGCCCCCAATCCCTCCCAGCATCAGAGTCTTTTCCAGTGAGTCAACTCTTTGCATGAGGTGGCCAAAGTACTGGAGTTTCAGCTTTAGCATCATTCCTTCCAAAGAAATCCCAGGGCTGATCTCCTTCAGAATGGACTGGTTGGATCTCCTTCCAGTCCAAGGGAATCTCAAGGGTCTTCTCCAACACCACAGTTCAAAAGCATCAATTCTTTGGTGATCAGCTTTCTTCACAGTCCAACTCACATCCATACATGACCACTGGAAAAACCATAGCCTTGACTAGATGGGCCTTTGTTGGCAAAGTAATGTCTCTGCTTTTTAATATGCTATCTAGGTTGGTCATAACTTTCTTCCAAGGAGTAAGCATCTTTTAATTTCATGGCTGAAATCACCATCAACAGTGATTTTGGAGCCCCCAAAAATAAAGTCTGATGCTGTTTCCAGTGTTTCCCTATCTATTTCCCATGAGGTGATGGGGCCAGATACCATGATCTTCATTTTCTGAATGTTGAGCTTTAAGCCAACTTTTTCACTCTCCACTTTCACTTTCATCAAGAGGCTTTTTAGTTCCTCTTCACTTTCTGCCATAAGGGTGGTGTCATCTGCATATCTGAGGTTATTGATATTTCTCCCGGCAATCTTGATTCCAGCTTGTGCTTCTTCCAGCCCAGCGCTTCTCATGATGTACTCTGCATATAAGTTAAATAAGCAGGGTGACAATATACAGCCTTGACGTATTCCTTTTCCTATTTGCAACCAGTCTGTTGTTCCATGTCCAGTTCTAACTGTTGCTTCCTGATCTGCATATAGGTTTCTCAAGAGGCAGGTCAGGTGGTCTGGTATTCCCATCTCTTTCAGAATTTTCCACAGTTTATTGTGATCCACTCGGTCAAAGGCTTTGGCATAGTCAATAAAGCAGAAATAGATGTTTTTCTGGAACTCTCTTGCTTTTTCCATGATCAGCAGATGTTGGCAATTTGATCTCTGGTTCCTCTGCCTTTTCTAAAACAGGGGACACTATGCATGCACAAAATCCTTCATGGGGTCAAAAAGGCAGGGGATGCCAGACATATAAGTTTTGCTATCCCCTGGAATAAGTCTCCACAGTGGGACTGATCTTAACTGAGTGGTGCATCACACCCTGGGGAGGGTCCAGAGGCAAATTAGCCATAGGAGTCAAAACAAAATGATTGGTCAGAAAGAAGACAAAGATCCGGAAGACTGCTCCTTTTTGTTGGGGGAATGTGTAGTTTCCTTGGTTCTGTCTCATGGCGACAAAAATTTGAAGCGATGGCCGGATCAGTGGTACAGCCCTCGGGGGACCAGTGTTACAGCTCCGTGTTAGAGCTCAGTTTTATTTAGAAGGTAAAGGAAAATACACCCTCGAGGCATGAGGGCATGCTGACCCAAAAGACACAAAGAGAAGAAAGGCCCCTGGCCCAATTTTGGCTCCTCTTTCTATATGTTTTTCCTCCTCCCCCTGGGTCTGCCCTCTGTAATTTGGGGTAGCCAGGAGGGCTGTTTGTTTTACCTGAGGTCCTCATTCCAGTCCTCAGACCTCCCTTTGTTCTATTTTCATGGGCTTTTCCCTCCCTTGTCTTTTAGCCACTGCCATTCTGGACTCCTTTTCCCTATTCTAACTACCTATAACACTTTTAAAGGATTTAAACTTCCTAAAGGTGCCATTCTCTCTCTGAGTTCCATGCATCTTTCCGCATGTACTTTTCTTTTTCAATAATCTTTACTTTGCTCTTTACCTTCTACCTCCTCACCTGAACTCTTTCTTGACAAAGCAGGCATAAATGAGGGGCCCTCAGAGCTGGTCTCTGTGGGCCAGTTATTAGGGCTTCCGGTCTGGGAACTAAGACCTTGCTTCTAGCCTCTGCTCACTTCTGCGTATGACCAAAATCAAGAGAAACTGTTTTCAGAAAATTGCAAAGCTACTAGGACTGCTAAAAATAACAGCTACAATTAATTCTGTTGATTGAGCACCCATTATGTTTCAAGCACTCTCCTAGATGGTTTTCATGCATTATCTTGTCTCTTTCTCATAAAAATGTCAAGAATAAAAGCTAAAAGCACTTGTAAATACTTCCTTCATGCCAGGTTCTGTCCTCACCCCCATACTATCACCCTCAAGCCATGTTACGGTCCTTTCAGCATTTTAACACTTGTTTTCTTTCATGCCGCTGAGTTTTCCTGTTTTAGAGTCATCTTGTGTCAGCTTCACCCACCCTGGACTTTTTTTTTGGTAACTCCTGCTTCTCCACAAATTTTCACTTAAAAATCATCTCTTCTGAGAAGTGTTAGGTTCGCAACTGTCTCAATCAGTTGCTCCTCTCTCCTCCTCCTTCCCAGCTGTGTTCTTCTCTACCATGGTGATAACTTGTTTAGTTCCTAAGGCACTTTCAAGCGTTGGTTATTTGTGTCTCTTCTTTACTATAATAAAGGTCAGATTCCAGCTCCTTTTCAGTCCCCAGTCAATACACAACACATAACAAGGAACCTGGCCCATGACTGGTGTGCTTAATAACCACTCATTAGATGAAACAATGTTCTAAATGCCTTGTATTAATTCTCTCATTTAATGAATAATCTTTCTGTGAGTTTACTGAGGACAATGTGCCCATGATCACACAGCTAATAAATGCCTATGGTAAAATCCAAAGCCAACCAATTCTGTAGGACTTCAGACCATCGTCTTATCCACTATATGCTCATTTGACAAACTCACAGATTCATAACATCAGTTTGGTATAGATACTTAGAATTGTGATTTTTAAAAGGATCTTTCACAATTTTGACCAATACGCAATCCTTTTCAGTGTCTCTTTAGAGCTACTTCTCTCAAGTGTTCATCATCTATATTCAGCTTAGTAGCTCTCCAGCAACTTGGAGTAAAGTAGATCAAGAAAGGAAAAGGCAAGACACATGCTTCCACCATATATATAGCTCCTGCTATATACAAGCCCAGGGCATAAAACTCTCACTCTGTTTTAACACCTCAGTATGAGTTAAAGCTGCATGAATGATAGCAGTTGGTTAGATGGAGCTTTGGTTAGAATTTAAAAGGAATCATTGCTGTATTTTACTGAGGCTTCTAACTTAAGCTAATAAAGATATATGGATTGTTTTTAAAAGAGAAAGCAATGAAGTTTCTGCTATGGGTTGAATTGGGCCCCCCCTACCCTTTGATTTATATATTGAAGCTCTAACTTCCAACGGGATGATAAGGTGTTTAGGAGTTAATTAAGCTTTGTTGTTGTTATTGTTCGGTCCCTCAGTTGTGTCTGACTCTCTGCAACCCTATGTACTGCAGCACACCAGGCTTCTCTATCCTTCACTATCTTCTGGAGTTTGCTCAAACTCATGTCCATGGAGTTGATGATGCCATCCAACCATCTCATCCTCTGTCTCCCCCTTCTCCTCTTGCCCTCAAATTAAGTTTAGATGTGGATCCCTCATTAGAGTGGAGACCTCAGGATGGAATTTGTGCCTTTATAAAAAGAGACCTCACAGGGCTTGCTTCCTCTCTGTCTCCAACGGAAGGCACCAAGGAAAGGCCACGTGAGGACACAGCAAGAAGGCAGATACCAAAAGCCTAAAAAATGGAACGTTTCCTGCCATTAACAGTAAACAAAGGATGCCACAGTCATCAAAGTTTGCAGCCCTCCTACATGAGCTGGTGAACTCTGAGGAAAGGCAGGGAGAAAAAGAATATCTGATGTCACCCCCTACTGTGAACCCTGAGGAAACTCAGGATGTGATAATAAAGATACTGGCCCCAGATAGCTGAGATGAATATATAAAAAAAAAAGATTTCAGTGGGCCCAGACTCTTGCATCTTCCCATACATAGAAAAGCCCTGAATTTCCTAACTTGAGATATCTGGTTTTCTTTAACAATAATCTTATGACATTCCTGACCATTTCCCCTTTGTTACAAAATTCCCATGTGTCCTAGCTCCTCTCTTCACCTCCTTGGAGCAGTCTCTGAGAGCTATTTGAGTTGCTGTTACCCAGGCTACAGCCCTGGTTTTGCCCCAAATAAAACAACTCTCACATTGAGCCTTTTTTTTTTTTTTTTAACACATCCAAGGAGAGAGCTCTCACCTGATACTGATCCTCTGTCACTTTGACTTCAAACTTTCAGTCTCCACAACTCTGAGAAACAAATACCTATTGTTTAAGCTACCCCAACTGGTGCTTTGTTAATGGTAGCCCAAGTTGACTGGGACAGTTTGCTCTGCCAAAAGCAAAACCCTATATAGTGTGAATACTCCTATCGCTTCTCATACATCACCTCTTTGTGATTTTAGGTCATGTCCTTATGTTGCTATCTTCTCATGGTCATTCAATTCAGTTCAGTCATTCAGTCGTGTCCAACTCTTTATGACCCCATGGACAGAAGGCTTCCCTGTCCATCACTAACTCCCGGAGTTTGCTCAAACTCACGTCCATCAAGTCAGTGATGCCATCCAACATCTCATCCTCTGTCGTCCCCTTCTCCTCCTGCCTTCAATCTTTCCCAGCATCAGGGTTTTTTCCAATGAGTCAGCTCTTCGCATCAGATGGCCAAAGTATTGGAGCTTCACTTTCAGCATCAGTCCTTCTAATGAATATTCAGAACTGATTTCCTTTAGGATTGACTAGTCTGATTTCCTTGCAGTCCAAGGGACATTCAAGAATCTTCACAAACACCACCGTTCAAGAGCATCAATTCCTCAGTGCTCAGTTTTCTTTATGGTCCAACTCTCACATCCATACATGACTACTGGAAAAACCAGAGCTTTGACTAGATGGACCTTTGCTGGCAAAGCAATGTCTCTGCTTTTAAATATGCTGTCTAGGTTTGTCATAGCTTTTCTTCCAAGGAGCGACCATCTTTTAATTTCATGGCTGCAGTCACCATCTGCAGTGATCTTGAATAGTCATTGACCTTTGGGATACTGGGGAAATTTTAAAAAATAGAGACCACTTGCATATTGGCTTCTAAATATTTGGTGACATAGCACTTCCCATATTACTGGATCTGAGCATTTTATATGATAGGCAAAAATTATATAAAAAGTTTTCACAAAACCTTTGGTGGTTGGTGGTTTAGTTGCTAAGTCATGTCTGACTCTTGTGACCCCATGGACTGTAGCCTGCCAGGCTCCTCTGTCCATGGGATTTTCCAGGCAAAAATACTGGAGTGGGTTGTCATTCCCTTCTCAAGGGGCTCTTCCCAACCCAGGAATAGAACCCTGGTCTCCTGCACTGCAGGAAGATTCTTTACCGACTGAGCTACAAGGGAAGCTTTGTAATATTATGTCATATTTTTCTTACAATCTCATCTTTATATTTATATGAAAAATCAGAAGAGACTATGATAGTCTAAAACTTTTATCTCTGAATGTCATTGTGGTTTGAAAACTAATGATTTTAAGCTGTGTAACTTCTTAACTTAAACAAAGTATCCCCAAGCATAAACTACACTAAAGGGGAAAAAGCACAAACTAAAGCAAAATTGTGTATGAATCCACCTATTTTCCCTTAGAATAAATAGATACATATAAAGATAAATACAGAGAAGAAAATGTGGATATTCCTAGAGTTTTCAAAGAATGTTCATATCCTTGGTTATCTTAACCAGAATTTAAGAAGAAGAACTTTGAGGAAAACCTTCTATATCATAGAGTTGCTTTTGGCTTCAAATTACTATAATAATTTGAAGGAGGCAAGCCAAAACTGATCATTTATATTTTACCCCTAAACATTTTAGACACTCTATGGCTTAACCTTTCTCCATTTTGTCAGCTCCATCTTAGGCCCCACTCCCTTCTAGATGACTGAACTTCAGCCTCATAAGAAATGTGTCCAAGACCTATGTTTCCTTCAACCTTTACCCTGCCTTCATCTGATATGAAAACTGGAAGAATGCCTTTTGCTGATGTAGATAGTGGCCATGAGACCCTGGCAGGTACAGATGTGTTTCTCCCTCATGGTTGGACTCTACTTTTAGCTTTGACCCCTTTAAATCCTCCTGTACCCCTTTCAGCACAGACTGCAGCTGCAAGAGCCTATGGACCATCATCATCCCAATCCTGCCCACATTTAATTGCCCACAATAATCTTTACAATTGCATTTTATAGAGCTGCCTAATTTTTTTTTTTGGCCTCAAATTTTCTTCTCAATTCAGAGGGTATTCTTCAATATTTTCACCTTCCAACACTCCTATAAGATGAATCAATCCAGTGTACCTTATAACCTAGAAATATATTTAGTTCTTTACATCCTCAGTTTATCACCTTATCACTTTAAATATTGATTTTGTCTCTTCTTTATCTTCAATATTCTCAAGATGAAGAAGAGAATAACCTCTGGACATGTTATATTGTTTTTAAAACAGTGGCTTGAATAAGTTTTTTCCTTTTTTTTCAATTTGCTTCTCCTTAATTTGACTTTCCACCCCTACTCATGGAAAGAAAGAGGATGCAATATGAATATCCTAACCAAAGAATTTTGCTAATAAGTTCATGAAACAGGCCATGTATGGCTGTTAGCATAAATGATGCCATCTTGGGTCCTTACAGTTTCTCCTGTATTTTCACTGACTCTACCCAGGACGGCAGTATGAGTAAATCACTCTGTCATCACGGGCTTTGCAGTTAATATATATTGTTTATTAATCATCAGGGTCAAGTAGCCTCTATGTTCTATTAGTCCCCAAACAGTGATAAAACCTTTGCTGATGCATTCCCAGTGCACCAAGACTAGTTATCCATTCAGAAACTTCGACACAGGGATGCGCGTTCTGTTTTGAAGCACCTACACCCACACCCGAGATTAACTATAAAATTATCCCAATGGCCCTTCATTGGTGTCTTTCTCTTAAGGAAAGGGCAAGCTGAACTTAGCAACAAAGTTTCAGTTTGAAAACAGAATGTAAAGGAAATATAGGAAAGAATTGCTTCGTTGAAATATGAAACTGATTCGCATTGCCATGCTGTAGAAGATTCTCAAGGTAAGAAATGATCTTAAGACAATTATCTACTTAAATATGTGTTATAAAATCCTTTGTTAAGATCTCAGAAAGACTTAAGATGGTGGTTAGTTGACCTCTGTGAAAGTGGAATATCTCCTGTCATGTCAGTAAACAAGAATGTCACAGCCATCCGCAGTTTCAATTTTGTGAACTTCTGAGCATGAAGGGCCCCCAAAGGGAAAACAATGCCTGCCATCCAGCAACTGTCTGATACCTCACTTCTCCCCCACTACAGTGAGTGCTGAGGAGCTGCAGGGGACGTGAGACATGAAAAAACAAGATGCTGGCCCCAGAGAGCTGAGATGCGTATAAAAGAAATGATTTCAGTGAGCCCAGATGCTTGCATCTTCCCGTACATAGAAGAGCCGCTAAATTCCATAATATATCTGGTTTTCCTTCATTAACATAATCTTTGATGCTCAGACTGCCTGCCTCCCCTTTTGTTACAAACCTCTATCTGTCCTGACTCCTTGCCCTGTCTCCTTGGAGTACTTCCTCAGAGCTACCTGAGATGCTGCCTCCCAGGACTGAAGTCCTAAACATTTCCACCAAATAAAACACTCTGTACTTCCAGGTTACAACTATATTTTTCAGTCAACACCCCTAATCAGTCAAAAAGGTTTCTAAAAATTAAGTGTCTTCCAACAACATATTTATGTGTTCAAAGTAGATAGAGATCTGTTCTGAAAAGAATTATGTATATCACTTTTGGGGCATGGCATTACTTTGCCAACAAAGGTTCGTCTAGTCAAGGCTATGGTTTTTCCTGTGGTCATGTATGGATGTGAGAGTTGGACTGTGAAGAAGGCTGAGCTCTGAAGAATTGATGCTTTTGAACTGTGATGTTGGAGAAGACTCTTGAGAGTCCCTTGGACTGCAAGGAGATCCAACCAGTCCATTCAGAAGGAGATCAGCCCTGGGATTTCTTTGGAAGGAATGATGCTAAAGCTGAAACTCCAGTACTTTGGCTACCTGATGTGAAGAATTGACTCATTGGAAAAGACTGATGCTGGGAGGGATTGGGGGCAGGAGGAGAAGGGGATGACAGAGGATGAGATGGCTGGATGGCATCACTGACTCGATGGACATGAGTCTGAGTGAACTCCGGGAGTTGGTGATGGACAGGGAGGCCTGGCGTGCTGCAATTCATGGGGTCGCAAAGAGTCAGACACGACTGAGCGACTGATCTGATCTGATCTGATCTGATCAACCCCAATAAGATTCATAATAATTTGAAGAGAATGATACTGATGCAAACACTACTCCTCGGACCAAAAGGACTTTAACTTTCTATGAAATGGAGAGCAGGCTGAGGCAGCCAGTCAGCTGAAAACCAGTTATTGCTATAAAAACAGAAGACTTCTTAGAGAGCAAAAGCAAAGTCAAGATCCAAGAACAAAGGATTTGAGAATTACTCCCAGGCTCCAATACTTTGGCCACTTGATGCAAACAGTTGACTCCTTGGAAAAGACCCTGATGCTGGGGAAAATAGAAAGCAGAAGGAGAAGGGGACAACAGAGGATGAGATGGTTGGATGGCATCACTGACTCAATGGACATGAGTTTGAGCAAACTCCGGGAGATCGTGAAGGACAGGGAATCCTGGCACGCTGCAGTCCATTGGTCACAAGGAGTCAGAATGGACAACTGAACAACAACCCAGGCTGCAGAACTTGAACCTAATTAGGGAACCTGCTTTGGCCCCAGAGAAGGGAAAGCTGGTGATATGTACCCAACTGCCTTTCAAAATTACTAGAAAATCATAACTGACATATGTGTTCCACTCAGTCTCTTTTTCTTAAATATATAGTTCTTTTCATTTTAGAGTACTTTTATGTATTTATTGGAAAGCTGGAGGAATAATACAGAGAATCCTCATATACTCCTCATCCACTCTCCCAAACCATGAATGGCTTGTATAACCATGAAGCATTTGTCACAACTAAGGAAAGAATATTGCATTGACAATATAGTAATATAGTAGTTGGACTTCCTGGTGGCTCAGCTGGTAAAGAATCCGCCTGCAATGCAGGAGACCTGGGTTCCATCACTGGGTTGGGAAGATCCCCTGGAGAAGGGAACAGCTACCCTCTCCAGTATTCTGGCCTGGAGAATCCCATGGAATATAGTCCATGGGGTCGCAAACAGTTGGACACAACCGAGTGACTTTCACTTTCTTCACTTTTTCACTTTCAATATAGTAGTTACATTACTAATAATGAAACTCTACAGTGTATTTTGATTTTACTATTTCTCCCACCGTCCTAATGTTCTGTTTCAGGATATGTTGCAAGATAATCATGGTGCATTCAGTCATTACAACTCTTAAGTTTCCTCTGGTATGAAGGTATCTCAGTCTTTTATTTGACAGCCTTGACAGTTGTGAGGTGTACTGGCCGGGTATATTGAAGACAAACTAGGGCATTTGACCCTCAAATTAAAGTTTCTTTGTCTTTTTAATGGCTTAGAATCAGTCATTTTCCAAGGAGCTCTGGTTCCTTCTACTGCTTAATGGAATTAGAAAGCAAGATCTAGGTGTTGAATATGCCTATGGCTCCACTCGTAAGTTTTGAACTGGAGTGTCTATTATGGTTACTCTGCCCCTCTCTTACCATTGTATAATGAATGTGAGACTGGAAGACAACCTTGTTTCTGGCTCCCAGCTCTTATCAAAAGGAGCTGACCTGAGGAACTGAACCTGAGAAACTCACCCAAACCGAACCAGAGACTAGTTATGAGATCCTGGACTAACGCTATAATAGGGGTGAGAATTTGGAAGCCTTGGTTGTGGGTAAGCACGTTTTGCATGTTGAAGAATAATTTGTGTAATCAGAAGTGGACTCTGATACATTGTTTTACGGCTAAAAAGTTGTGTACATTCCTTTGCAAAGCGGCTCCGCAGCTTGTCCCATACAGAGATGGAGTTTGTTTCTCTTCTCTTAAAATGGAGCTAGCCTTGTGGTGTTAAAAATGTGGTGGAAGTGACATGTTTTAAGTTTCTGATCATGAGCCTTAAGAGACCTTGCAACTGCTGCCTTCATTCTCTCGGATCTTAAGACTTCTAGGTTTGTGAAGAAGCCCAGCCCTCAGCTAACTCACCAACTGAACACAACATAAGTGAACCCAGGGGAGCCCAGCAGAATCCAGCCGACAAACAGAATCATGAGAAGATAAACCACTATGTTTTGGAGTGAGTTTGTTAGGAAGAAATGGATAATTAACAGTACAACTGACTGACAAAAAGATATTTCTATTGATCCAATATGTCCTACCTGTAAGTTCCACTTACCCTAGTCCCAGGTTTTGGTAGGCAATAAAACATAGTAAATTGTAATAGTAAGTTAATATCTTAATTTTCTCTTCATATTATAGTATTTTATTGATGACATATGGAATTAATGCTTTATTGGGAAAGAGAGTTTTATCAGTAAAAATTTTGAGAACTGTCACAAATTGGCAAAGTATTTGGAGAACTGAAACCTCTGATCCCCCCTCAGATGGCATCTTACAGATACCTGCTTACTCCACCTGAAACTAGAAATTAGTTCTCTGGAGTCAAGATTAGTACGCTGCAGTGTAATTGTTACTGGAAACTGGCGGGCTTACATTTTTCAATAGAAAGAGTAACTTTTTCATGAAGAAATTTCTATTTATATCCCCAGAATTATTTCAAATCACTGACATTTTTATTCTTTCCTAAACACACTGGTCTTCTGAGTCCCTTGAAGGGACTTCTTTTCCTTAGTTGATTCCTAGGTTTTTAATATCTTTATATAGTGTTAATTTTGATTGACATCACTTCATTCATCCCTTCAACAAACATTAAACATAACATTCAATGAACCAGGAACACAGTGATTACTATACAGCTGATGCCTCACCTTTAAAGCATATAAATGAACAATTATGATGAAATTATGTCAGTGTAACCATAGAGGAAGGAATGGGTAGTCATCTAATGTAAACTGGGTGAATTGTAAAAAAGACTTAAGACTCCATCATGTGACTACTGCTGACAGTTTTTAAGCCAAACACCTCTCGCCCTTTTGCCCCACATCTGGGCAAACTTACAAGCAGGCTTGAGTGCTTCCTCCTTTGTTATGGATAGTTCAAGAACATTTTCCCTGAAAAAGTGAAAGTGAAAGTTGCTCAGTCATGTCCGATTCCTAAGACCCCATGGACTGTAGCCCACCAGGCTCTTCTGTCCATGGAGTTCTCCAGGCAGGAATACTGGAGTGGGTTGCCATTTCCTTCTCCAGGGGATCTTCCCAACCCACGGATGGAACCTGCATCACTTATGTCTCCTGCATTGGCAGGCAAGTTCTTTACCATTAGCACCACCCTGACCATACCCCCCTAAATTCCATAAAAATCTCAAACTCACCTCCTTCCCTTGACCTCTCAAATCATTTTTTTAACCAGAGTAAGAGGCTTGCCCTGCTACCCACAGAAAGCTGATTATGTAAGTAACAAACATTTTCAAAACGTCCTGGTGTCTATGTCTCACCATCAGTCTCAAACCAAATTTTGAGTAAGTGTAGCTATCTTGTGACCACAGACAGGTGATCATAAAAGATAGCCTGGGTGATATTTGAATGGCATTTTAAACTGTGTGTACTAAGCATGTGGGATTATAATTCTTTCTTTTACTTGTTTATGTCTTGCCCAGAGTTATCTAATATCATGTGTGTGTGTGTATGTGTGTGTGTGCATGTGTGCACTTAGTCACTTCAGTCATGTTGGACTCACGATCCTATGGGCTGTAGCCCGCCAGGCTCTTCTGTCCATGGGATTCTCCAGGCAAGAATACTGAAGTGGGTTACCATGCCCTTCTCCAGTGGATCTTCCTGACCCAGGATCAAACCCATGTCTCTTATGTCTCCTGCATTGGTAGGCGGGTTCTTTACCACTAGCGCCACCTGGCAAGCCCTTCTAATACCTTAAAGGTAAAAAACTACTCATTCTTGTATCCATATCAACCAGCATGGTGTGTGGAATGCAATACATATTCAAATACTTTTTGAACACATGAATGATTTCTTTAAAAAAAAATAAATTAAAAAAGGATTGTGAAATTTGTGAGTACAAATACATACTTTATTAATTTTTGGATCTCCTGAACATTTAATGCAATTAAATCCATTACCCATAGAAAGCAAATCAACTTAAAAAGTGGATAAAGAATATACTGCAGTAAGAATATTCTAGAAAAATTAAACCTGAAGATATAAATTCACACAGCTGGTAGTGATTCATAATTGAACATCATTTTCTCTGTAGTTACGGTGGTTTATATCAGCCCCATTCCCAAACTAAAAATAGCTGAGTAATATAACTACTGCCACCATCACTGTATCCCAGCTCCGTACGTGCAGAATGAAAGATTTTAACTACAGTTCACTCTGGTAGCATTTCACAGGAAATTTCAATGAAGGGGCTGAAAGAAAATAATTACCCAAGGAGCCTTAGGCTTGAAGAGAAATCTCTCTTTATGAAGTGTTTCTAAAGGAAATGTGTGAGGAGCAACTTGGAGGATGAGACTGTTTTCTTCTATGACTACGTAAATATCTTTCAGAAACAGTATAAATTTGTGAAACAAGGAAGAAACTTAAATTTTCCATGATGAAAGAGACTAAATACAAATTTCCAGTCTTAGGAAATCCACCCAAGAGTAAACGAAAAGGGACAGTGTGTTTCAGATACTTTTGGACTCTGACAAACCCATGTTGATCAAAAGTTATGGTGAACTTGACGTGGTGCTTTGCCATGTTACACCCAGTTCCGGCTACTGAAGAATAGCACCATAGATCCAGTATACACCCACAACACCCTGTGACTGTCGCACAAGCCCAAATGAAGCAAATGATGAACACATGTGTGCCAAAGGCTCAGAGTACAGGGCTTTTTTCAAATACTAAAGAAAGCCTTGTGACTGTGATTCCAAACTGTAGTATATAAAATGAAAGTGAATGATTGTTTTAAAATTCTTATTCTAAGTTCACCCCAAAGAAATTCTGATCCTCTAGGTGTGAGGTAGACTGCGTAAATCTACGTACGTGGAAAATACCCACAGTGATTCTTGTGCAGACATTGTAAAGATCACACTTCAACCAAGATTTAGGAGAGACCTGGCACCATCATTTGCTTGGTTTTAACTGATTAAACCCCTACTCTGGTGAGACTCACACTACTTTAATCTTTCCATTGGCAGAGTAGAAAGGAAGGATTGAAAAACTAGGTTCACGCAAGATAAAAGTTGTATGTCAATTCTGTTTTTGGCAGTTACACTGCTTCTGTTAAATTTTAATTCCAGAGCCAAAGCGAAAGGCATGGGTCCAAGCGCCAAGAAAAGCTGGTATATGGGAAGAATTGTGTTTGACTTTATGAACACCAGTTAGTTCCACCATGTCTGTGTCTTTGGAGTGGGTGATGAGGGGAGGGCCCTGGTCATCCATGCATGATTAAGGCACATTGCTCAGCCTGTATCCCCAAACCACATCACCATTCTCATCCTGCCCTCAGCAGCACCCTGAACTCCAAAAGAGAGTTCTAACCAATCTTCCAGGTGGTGCTAGCAACCAATCTTCATCACAATTTATCCTGTGCTTTGTTTTCTCTGGCCCTTGATGACAACATCATGTGCGTGCGTCAGTCGCTCAGTCGTGTCCGACTCTTTGCGACCCCATGGACTGTAGCCTGCCAGTCTCCTCTGTCCAGGGAATTCTCCAGGCAAAAATACTGGAGTGAGCTGCCATTCCCTTCTCCAGGGGATCTCCAGACCCAGGGACTGAACACAGGTCTCCTGCACTGCAGACAGATGCTTCACCGTCTGAGCCACCAGAGAAGGCCAACAATGTCATAAGCTTATTGAATGAATTAGCTTTTTCCAAGACTAACACAGTGCCTTGCAGGGCTTACATGTATTCTTCCTTTCTTAAAGTATTTACTTCACCCTAAATAAGTGCTGCAGTCCATGAGGCTGCAAAGAGTCAGACATGACTGAGCGACTGAACAACAGCAACAAGTGTTAATGCTGAGAGTCTCAGGCCTCGTAAAAGAATAATATTGTAAAATAATTAGCCTCCAATTAAAACAAATAAATTAATTTAATAAACGAATAATGAAGCATATATTTGGACTCAGAAGATAGCTAGAAATTCCTAAAATCATAGGGTTAGTCTTCCTACCCGACTTTCTCCTCATCTTCTCACTACCTGCCTTTACCCTGTTTTCCTTCTCCCCCAAAGCCATCCAGTGGCCAGGCACTGCGTTCACTGCCCTCCCTTCCTCACACTCTCTCAGGCTTCATTAGCCTGAGGAAAGGCACCTTTATTTAAGCAATAGATCTCTTACTATTAATACAAATTTAAGAAAACAGGGAGCAGGTAAGCTTGAGAACTCTGTAGGACATAAATCAAGGTGAAAGGAAGTGTGGAGATAGGGGTGTTAAATATGGAAGTTGAGGCAAACAGACTCTAGTCTAGAAGAATCTGCCTTTCCTTACTTTTCTGCCCTCACAAGGCCATAAACCGCTTCAAAACCAAGAAGGGGAAAATGGCAGCTCTAGTAGCAAAGGAGATAAAGACACAGTTCTAGCTTTTTTTAATTGAATCATTTTATTTTTTAATGCAACAATTGTTCTTGTTAAGTATAAATTCTCACTAGACTTATTTATTAGCCAATTTCTAAATGTGGCCATAAAAATACAAGGTACCAAATAGGAAAAAAAAAAAAAAGGACTAAAAAGCCTTCTATACTTGGTGGAGAGAATGGACTTTATTATGAAGGACAGAAGGGAAGTAAGTTTGACCAAAATGACCTTCCTAGTGTGGAATCAGTAGAAAATGAGTGAGGATTTTTACATAATGAGCACCCTGAAAGCCATCATTTTACAGCACTTAGCTCATTTGTGCAGGAACCTACTATTCTTTTCTTTTTAGTAAACAAAAAACAAACAAAAACGTGGAAAGCTCTCAGTGCGGTTAGCATCAGGACTCTGTTCTGCGTCTGTCTCTGTGACAGCTGGTAGAATTAAGCACATCTCTGTTGTTATTTTCTTTAAAACAATATGACAGTTAAAGGAAAGCTAACTAATTCAGTTCTGTCTTTATAACAGGATGGCTAATCCTTAGAAACCATCACCAGAATATAATGTCTCAGCTTTCGAATAGCCATTGGTATATTGCAAACCTGTTCCTGACCACTTCACTATGTTTCATAGCCAGGATCTCATCTCAGTAGCCTGATATGGCTGGTAATATTTATGCTAACCTACAGTCTCTAGAATTAAAATACTTTAGCAAGACAGTTCACAATTACTTATCATGTTTTTGATGCAAAAGGATTATGTTAAACACTCAGTTCAGTTCAGTTCAGTCGCTCAGTCATGTCTGACTCTTTGTCACCCCATGAATCGCAGCACGCCAGGCCTCCCTGTCCATCACCAACTCCCGGAGTTCACCCAGACTCACGTCCATCGAGTCAGTGATGCCATCCAGCCATCTCATCCTCTGTCGTCCCCTTCTCCTCCTGCCCCCAATCCCTCCCAGCATCAGAGTCTTTTCCAATGAGTCAATTCTTCGCATGAGGTGGCCAAAGTACTGGAGTTTCAGCTTTAGCATCATTCCTTCCAAAGAAATCCCAGGGCTGATCTCCTTCAGAATGGACTGGTTGGATCTCCTTGCAGTCCAAGGGACTCTCAAGAGTCTTCTCCAACACCACAGTTCAAAAGCATCAATTCT